>NC_138769.1:333616594-333786594 GCF_965119305.1 Pelophylax lessonae | reverse complement strand
TAACAATAATAATAATAACCACCGTGTGTTCAACTCTCAAGACCCGTGAGTACTGCAATATATTTTGGATTACTCTGTGTGTGTGTGTGTGCGTGTGTATGTATATATATATATATATATATATATATATATATATATATACTATAGATAGATAGATAGATAGATAGATAGATAGATAGATAGATAGATAGATTCAGCGTCTCACAAAAGTGAGTACAGCACTCACATTTTTGTAAATATTTTATTATATCTTTTCATGTGACAACACTGAAGAAATTACACTTTGCTACAATGTAAAGTAGTGAGTGTACAGCTTGTATAATAGTGTGAATTTGCTGTTCCCTCAAAATAACTCAACACACAGCCAATAATGTCTAAACCGCTGGCAACAAAAGTGAGTACAATTCGGACAATATCCGAATTGGGCCCAAAGTGTCAATATTTTGTGTGGCCACCATTATTTTCCAGCACTGCCTTAACCCTCTTGGGCATGGAGTTCACCAGAGCTTCACAGGTTGTCACTGGAGTCCTCTTCCAGTCCTCCATGACAACATCACGGAGCTGGTGGATGTTAGAGACCTTGCGCTCCTCCACCTTCCGTTTCAGGATGCCCCACAGATGCTCAATAGGGTTTAGGTCTGAAGACATGCTTGGCCAGTCCATCACCTTTACCCTCAGCTTCTTTAGCAAGGCAGTGGTCGTCTTGGAGGTGTGTTTGGGGTCGTTATCATGTTGGAATACTGCCCTGTGGCCAAGTTTCCGAAGGGAGGGGATCATGTTCTGCTTCAGTATGTAACAGTACATGTTGCCATTTATGGTTCCCTCAATGAACTGTAGCACCACTATGCTTAACTGTAGGTAGGACACACTTGTCTTTGTACTCCTCACTTGGTTGCCACCACGCACGCTTGACACCATCTGAACCAAATGAGTTTATCTTGGTCTCATCAGACCACAGGACATGGTTCCATTAATCTATGTCCTTAGTCTGCTCGTCTTCAGCAAACTATTTGCGGGCTTTCTTGTGCATCATCTTTAGAAGAGGCTTCATTCTGGGATGACAGCCATGCAGACCAATTTGATGCAGTGTGCGGTGTATGGTCTGAGCACTGACAGGCTGGCCCCCCACCCCTTCAACATCTGCAGCAATGCTGGCAGCACTCATATGTCTATTTCCCAAAGACAACCTCTGGATATGACGCTGAGCATGTGCACTCAACTTCTTTGGTCAACCATGGCAAGGCCTGTTCAGAGTGGAACCAGTCCTGTTAAACCACTGTATGGTCTTGGCCACCGTGATGCAGCTCAGTTTCAGGGTCTTGGCAATCTTTATATAGAGCAACAATTCTTTTTTTCAGATCCTCAGAGAGTTCCTTTCAATGAGGTGCCATGTTGAACTTCCAGTGACCAGTATGAGAGAGTGAGAGCAATAACCCCAAATTTAACACACCTGCTCCCCATTCAAACCTGAGACCTTGTAACACTAACAAGTCACAGGACACCGGGGAGGGCAAATGGCTAATTGGGCCCAATTTTGACATTTTGACTTAGGGGTGTACTCACTTTTGTTGCCAGAGGTTTAGACATGAATTGCTGTGTGTTGAGTTATTTTGAGGGGACAGCAAATTTGCACTGTTATACAAGCTTTACACTCACTACTTTACATTGTAGCAAAGTGTAATTTCTTCAGTGTTGTCAAATGAAAAGATATATTAAAATATTTACAAAAATGTGAGGGGTGTACTCACTTTTATGAGATACTATATATACATATATATATATATATATATATATATATATATATATATATATATATATATATATATATATATATATATATATATATATATATATATATATATATATATATATATATATATATGTACAATGGTTACCACCGCACACAAAATCGGGGATAAAAAATGGGCCCAGGTGGGCAGCAAAGACTGTAGTGCATATAAACCAAAAAAGAGAGCGGCCCTCAAGGGTCTTGAAAGGTGAATGCACGATAACGGTTTTATTCAATGTTTTGGCAAGGCACAATCTCATCTTCCTCAGGATGATATATATTTATTTTATTTTTTTTAAGGACTAATATTTTACAGTGGAGATTTTGTCCGTTATACATAGGTCACAAAATGTCTTCTGTGCCTATGAGGCATGATGAGCAGATGGCCCTTTGAAAATCTGTGCATACCTATCACAATACAGCTGCAAGGGGGATCAATGTAAATTGCCTTCACAAAGCAATACTCTTTGTTTCAGGCCCCAGGCTAGTATCATGCTATGTGTTGTATTGTTCTGTCAGTAATACAATTCCCCTTAAAATGTGTATTCCTTTTTTATTCCAATTCTGAGAATCTGATTATTAAATATGTTGCCCTTTAATTTTGCAGTGAAGGACTAAAAGTACTATTCATTCTTATTTGATCTTTGGGAGATTTTCTTATTTATTTGACAGATGGCTTTCAGTCATTTTAAAGCTGAACTCCACGAATGATCTATATTGTAAATGAACATTGGGCCAGCTTGGCTCAATGTATATATCAACGTGTCACATTTGGGGGACCACTGATGATGCTAGAATTCACTGTAATAGTCCATACTACATACAGTCAGCGTCGTCCCGTTTCTGGTGCTGCTGGAGCGACTTCCAATCTGTGCACTGAACAGAAGAAGTCATTTGCTCCAGTATCCTCACCATTCAGCAAACACAAGATATATTTTTCAACGAATGCAAGGTGTTTTCTGATTGAGTGAGGTAGAAAGTAGGGAAGGATGATATCATGATTACCACCTTGTCCAATGAAAGAAGACCTTGGGGTTGATTCACTAAAACTGGAGAGAGCAAAATCTGGTTCAGCTCTGAAAGGAAACCAATAAGCTTCAAGGGTGTTTTGTCAAAGCTTAAAGTGGTTCTAAAGGCAGAAAGGCAAATTCTTTGCATTAAGATAAAAAAAACCTTCAATGTGCATCAGCCCCCCACTTGGTGAAGTTAGGAGCGGCGCCAAAAAGTACATTCATATAAAAATATATAAATATTAATAATAAAGTCCCAAAAGTCTTTGTGAAGCAGGGAGGAAAGGAAGAAATCAATTCCAGTCAACCAATCACCAGTGTGTGTAGCAGGAAAACATACTGTATTTCCACCCTGTGATGACACTCAGGGCTCCTTACCCGAAGGTTTGACCCTCCTTTTACAGAGCGGTCAAACTAGCGCCAACAAGATAGCAATACACTTGATGTGAATGGATGGATCCTTCTCAGCTCCCCCAGCTTAATAGGACTTCATTCCTCCAATAGGTAATGCAAAAAAATGGTCCCTCAACAATGTTGATGCAAATTGCCTCAGAGGACAGAAAAGGGCCAATAGTGAAGTATGTCTTAAACAAATGACTTTATTAAAAGTAGTGCACTTACATGAATTCACTGTAGGATCAGCATGTATAAAAAGATTCAACCGCGGTATGTAATAGCGTGCTTCACATAGGCACATCCGCCTTACGCATATCGTCACAGATCTGACATCATCAGAGGCGTGATTTACCAACGTGAGCACGCATAATAAAGCACAGTGCCCGGAAGTAGTCACTTCATGCGTTCCACTTAGTGTAATGCCGTAACCAGATGGAAAGGAAGCGTTAGGAGTCACTTAAGCCCACGCTCCCGAAACCACCAAAGCCGGACACACACCGGAACAAGCAACAGCGGGCAGAGAGCACATTCATATCCCAAATATGACATATTGTGACATGAATAATCATAATAAATTATGGAAATTATAATTTATAAAAACATTAGCCCTAGCCTGGCAAGACTGGATATTATAAAAAAGGGGACAGTTAAATAACTGCTAATATGACAGTGTCGGGCATGAATATAGATAATAACCACAAATGACAATGACCCGCACACATCCAGGCTCAACAAAAGTCAAATATGACCAAGGTATGTCCTGGAAACATTTTCATAATTTTAGAAAGCAAACACAATATATGGCTGTGTCATACAAAGCATAAAACACAATAGATGGACAGTAAATTATAATATGATAGAACAAAGTCAGGATGAACCAATTCAGCTATGTTTAATGTGGCAATTGACATCCCACTCAACATTGATTCCCCACAGAGTGTAGGTCTTCATATCAAATATCCAGCGGGTTTCAAGTTTTGAAATCTCTCGCCAGATATGACTGCCTCTCCAGTGGGGAGTGAATTTGTCAATGCACCAAATCTTGGTACCAGCAGGATTCTTTGCATGATGTTTGGCATAGTGCTTAGATACACTGTGTTTAAGAAAACCCCTTCTGATGTTTCCAAGATGTTTGATTTACTCTTACTGCCAAAGTCCTGATGGTGCGGCCTATATATTGTAGGCCGCACGGACATTGGAGTAGTTAAACCACATTGGTGGATGAGCAACAGATGAAAGGCTTGATCTGGAAATTATTGAATGTGGCAGTAGATTGAAACTCACATATCCTCCTACCAGGAAGGACATTACCCTGGCAGACCGCGCACTTCCAACACGGAAAGAAACCATTCAGATTTTCAAAAAAGGATACATGATTAGGTTTGTCTAGGACATTAGGAGCAATCTGTAAATGCAAAGGAGGGACCCCTTTAAAGACAACTGGAGGGGCCTAAGGTAGGCGGGGACCCAGCACCCAGTCATTTCTGAGAACTCTCCAGTGCTTTTTAAAAATGCATTTCACATCTCGGTACTGCTTAGAAAAGGTGGTAACAAAAGAAAAACTAAACCTATCTGGATCAACAGGAGCTCTAGGTCTTACTCCCAACAGGGAGGATCTATCTCGCTGACCTATATCATAAATGATAGAATCCAAAATGGTCTCATTGTATCCCTTGTCCATGAACCTATTTTTAAGAGTATGTGCTTGTTTCAAATAATCATCCCTCTCGGTACAGTTATGACGTAACCTTAAAAATTGTCTCTTAGGGTCAGAGCCCAACCAGGAGGGATGGTGGCAACTCCCTTGCTCAATGAAACCATTGCGATCAGTGCTCTTGAAATAGGTACTGGTCACAATAGAACCATCCCTAATTTCGATCTTAAGGTCTAGAAAATTGATGTTTAAATTACTAGCCTCATGTTGCAATATTATGCTCCTCAATAAAGAGGTCAAGAGATGCTCTATCTCCATCCCAGAGGAGGAGGACGTCATCCATGTATCGCCGCCAGAGAACCAACTGGGGTCTCTGGCGGCCATAGATGACATCCTCCTCCCATTTGGCCATGAACAAATTTGCCATGCTTGGCGCAAACTTTGAGCTCATGGCGACTCCCCTAGTTTGCAAAAAATAGGAGCCGCCAAACCAAAAATAATTGTGTTGCATGGCAAACAACAATAGGGACAAAATAAACTGTCGTTGGGCGGGTATAATAGAGTCATCCCTATCAAGAAAGGTCTCCACTGCACCATACCCGTGTTCATAGGAAATGATAGTATATAGCGAATTAACATCCGCTGTGGCCAGGAGGTAGCCCTCTCTCCACTGTATACTATTCAAAAGGTTGAGAACTTGTGTGGAATCCCTAAGGTAAAAAGGGGTATTTATAACCAACGGTTGCAGGTACCCGTCTATATACCTCCCAATCTGACTCGTAACAGAGTCGATCCCACTTATGATTGGTCAACCCGGTGGGTTGTTGGGGTCTTTATGTACCTTGGGAAGGTAATATATGACGGGTACCTGCGGGGCCGCAGGAATTAAAAAGGATTTCTCCTTTTTCGTAAATATATGATCCCCATAGCCCTTGTCTACCAACAGGGATAACTCTTTTTTGTATTTAAGAGTGGGGTTCACAGAAAGAGAACTATATGTGTCTCTATTAATGTTGAGCGAACACGGACTGTATTATCCGGGTCCGTACCGGATAATTGGATTTTTGTTACCCGGACACGGACCCGAAAACTTTACTGTATGAAAATCCGTGTTCAGTAATTTTATTTCCTGTTTTGTATGTAATGGCGCGCTTTTATTGGCAGGCTTTCAACAGCCAATCAACAAGCGTTTAACTGGTGTGCCATAGAAGCCATCACAGCCATGCCTACTAATGGCATGGCTGTGATTGGCCAGCTGAAGCATGTGACCCAGGTCTTTATAAGCTCGAGACACAGCGCGCTGTGCGTCAGTCTGCTGTAGTGTAGGGAGAGAGCACACATAACGGTGCTGGCTGATGCTGATTAGGGACAGACAGGGAAAAACAACATTGTGCCCGAAAAGAATGCAGGGACAGGTCGGAGTGTAGGCAGGGAAAGATATTTGAGCATTTTAGGGACAGTCTGGAGAGAGTAGGCAGGGAGAGATTAGGAGACACTGGACAGAACAATCGTCCATTAGCGATCTACATCGATTTTGCTGTGTGGGGGGTGGTGCAGTGAACAATCTTTTTGCCCTCAATTGAGCCCACTGAGGAGGGAGAAAAAAATATATTTTTATCAGTCTGTTGTGTGCAGCGTTCAGCTATATTTTACTACAGATTGCTGTTCTAATCTGCTATTTAAAAATTACAAAGTTAAAGGGGAATTTTTTTTTTTTTTTCCCTTCATAGCCTGCTGCTGACCGTGACATAAAACATAAGACACTGCTGTATTCACATGTGCTATTGAAAAATCACCAATTTTATATACTTTTTTCTATTCCGCTATTCAATATACACCCTTTTGGGGTAAAGAAAGTTAAATTGCGGCATAGTCTGTATCGGTACGTGTGAGATAGACCTTTTTATATACTTTTTTCTATTCCGCTATTCAATATACACCCTTTTGGGGTAAAAAAATAAAATTGCGGCATAGTCTATATCGGTACATGTGAGATACACCTTTCAAATTTTTTTGGCGCATCTTCCACCGCCGAGGATTGCAGGGCGCTTCAGTTTGCCTCCTGTTCCGAACTCCTCCTACTCCTCATCCTCATCCTGCCTTTAGGGTACAAAAAATTGTAATCGGGGGCTAGCCTGTGTTTGTACGTGTGAGATACACCATTTTATACATTTTTTTCTGTTCCGCTATTCAATATACACCCTTTTGGGGTAAAAAAAATTAAATTGCGGCATAATCTGTATCGATACGTGTGAGATACACCTTTCAAATTTTTTGGGCGCATCTTCTACCGCCGAGGATTGCAGGGCGCTTCAGTTTGCCTCCTGTTCCGAATTCCTCCTACTCCTCTTCCTCATCCTCATCCTGCCTTTAGGGTACAAACAATTGTAATCGGGGCCTAGTCTGTGTTTGTACGTGTGAGATACACCGTTTTATAAAAAATTTTCTATTCCACTATTCAATATACACCCTTTTGGGGTAATAAAAATTAAATTGCGGCATAGTCTGTATCGGTACGTGTGAGATACACCTTTCAAATTTTTTGGGCGCATCTTTCACCGCCGAGGATTGCAGGGCGCTTCAGTTTGCCTCCTGTACCGAACTCCTCCTACTCCTCTTCCTCATCCTCATCCTGCCTTTAGGGTACAAAAAATTGTAATCGGGGCCTAGTCTGTGTTTGTACGTGTGAGATACACCGTTTTATAAAAAAAATTCTATTCCGCTATTCGATATACACCCTTTTGGGGTGAAAAAAATTAAATTGCGGCATAGTCTGTATCGGTACGTGTGAGATATACCTTTTTATATACTTTTTTCTATTCCGCTATTCAATATACACCTTTTTGGGGTGAAAAAAATTAAATTGCAGCTTAGTCTGTCTTTACATTTGTTTGGCGCATCTTCCACCGACGAGGATTGCAGGCGCTTCAGTTTGCCTCCTGTTCCGAACTCCTCCTACTCCTCTTCCTCATCCTCCCTTTAGGGTACAAAAAATTGTAATCGGGGCCTAGTCTGTGTTTGTACGTGTGAGATACACCGTTTTATAAATTTTTTTCTATTCCGCTACTCAAACACCCTTTTGGGGTGAAAAAAATTAAATTGCGGCATACTTTGCATATTTGACTGTGAGATACACCCGTTGTATTTGTATAATGTTTTTTCTATTCCGCTATTTAATAAACACCCTTTTGGGGTAAAAAAAATTAAATTGGGGCATAGTTTGCATATTTGACTGTGAGATACACCCGTGGGATACTGTTGTTGTTTTGTTCCGCTATTCAATAAACACCTTTAGATCATAAATTACAGAAATATGAGGAGAACGTCAAATAGGGGCCGTGGCCTGGATCGTGGTGCTGCTGGTAGAGCTCCTGTTGCAAGGAGAGGACGTGGTCGATCTGTGCCAGCTACACGCACAAGTGAAACACCTTCCTCAAGTGTGAGTAGGCGACAGAACCTGCAGCAGTATTTGGTAGGGCATCATGCGCCTCTACAAGTGTTGAGGCAAGAACAAGTACAGGCGATAGTAGATTGGGTTGCTGACAGTGCCTCCAGTTCCTTCACATTGTCTCCCACCCAGTCTACTGCAGAAAGGTCAGAGTTGGCACCTGCAGCCGATGTCCAACCGTCTTTCACCTCACCCCCTTGCAAATCAGGCAAGCAGTCTGAGCCCCAAGTCATGCAGCAGTCTCTTCTTCTTTTTGATGACTCTGTCAGCAGGGTTTCCCAGGGCCATCCACCTAGCCCTGCCCCAGAAGTGGAAGAGATTGAGTGCAGCGATGCCCAACCACTTATTTCTCAAGATGAGTACATGGAAGGACCATCGCAGCACGTCTCCGATGATGACAAAACGCAGGTGCCAACTGCTGCGGCACTCAGAATTGTGGAGACCGACAAGGAGGGCAGGGGTGAAGACTGGGTGGAAGATGATGTGTAGGACGATGAGGTCCTCGACCCCACATGGAATGAAGGTCATGCAGGTGACCTAAGTAGTTTGGAGGAATAGGCGGTGGTCGCACAGAGCCACCAGCACAGCAGAAGAGGGAGCAGGGTGCAGAAGCGGAGCGGCCGTGCCCTAGACACTACGCCTGCTACTGTCCAACGCAGCAAGGGACCAAGCGCACCAAAGCCAGCTCAAAGGAGTTCTCTAGCGTGGAAGTTCTTCAGACAATGTGCTGATGACAGGACACGAGTGGTTTGCACCCTGTGCAATCAGAGCCTGAAGCGAGGCATAAACCTTCTCAACCTGAGCACAACCTGCATGATCAGGCATCTAAGTGCAAAGCACGAGCTGCAGTGGAGTAGACACTTTCAAAACCAAGAAAGGTCTCTGGCTCCTCCTGCTTCCTCTTCCGCTGCAGTCTCGGCCTCTTCATCCACCTCTGTTGTGTGATACCGGCACCTGCCACCCCGCAAACAGAGGTTCTGTCAGGAACACCACCACCTGGGTCACCAACCATCTCCACAATGTCCCGTGGAAGCGTTCAGCTTTCCATCTCCCAAACACTTCAGAGGAAGAGGAAGTACCCCCCTACCCACCCGCGATCCCTGGCCCTGAATGCCAGCATTTCAAAATTCTTGGCCTTTGAAATGCTGTCATTCCGTCTGGTGGAGACGCACAGTTTTAAAAGCCTTATGTCAGTGGCTGTCCCACAGTACGTCATGCCCAGCCACCACTACTTTTCCAGGCAAGCCATTCCTTCCCTGCACAACCAAGTGGGGGAAAAAATCAGGTGTGCACTGCGCAACGCCATCTGTGGCAAGGTCCACCTAACTACCGATACGTGGACCAGTAAGCACGGTCAGGGGCGTTACATCTCCCTAATGGCACACTGGGTAAATGCAGTGGCAGCTGGGCCTGAGGCGGATAGCAATTTGGCGCATGTCCTTCCACCACCAAGGATTGCAGGGCGCTTCAGTTTGCCTCCTGTTCCTAACTCCTCCTACTCCACTTCCTCATCCTCTACCGCCTCCTCATCCGGTCAGCGTAACACCTTCACCACCAACTTCAGCACAGCCAGGGTAAACGACAGCAGGCAGTTTTAAATCTTGCCTGTTTGGGGGAAAAAAACACACAATGCGCAGGAGTTGTGGAGGAGCATGGAACAGCAGACAAATGAGTGGTTGCTGCCAGCGAGCCTCAAGCCCGGCCCGGTGGTGTGCGATAACGGGCGAAATCACCCTGCTGCTGCTCGCCTGTCAGCGCTGCAGAGTAACTTCAGACTTCCCGCTCACCGCCTCATATGTGACGTGCCCACAAGTTGGAACTCCACCTTGCACATGCTGGAAAGACTGTGCGAGCAGCAGCAGGCCATAGTGGAGTTTTAGCTGCAGCACGCACGCCTGAGTCGCTCTGCGGAACAGCACCACTTCACCACCAATAACTGGGCCTCCATGCGAGACCTGTGTGCCTTGTTGCGCTGTTTTGAGTACTCCACCAACATGGCCAGTGCCGATGACGCCGTTGTCAGCTTAACTATCCCACTTCTATGCCTCCTTCAAAAAACGAGTCGGGCGATGATGGAAGAGGATGTGGCACAGGAGGAGGAGGAGGAGGAAGAGGGATCATTTCCAAGGCTTTCAGGGCAGTCATTCACAATTGGCTCCGAGGGTGGGTTCCTGCACCCACAAATGCCAGGTACACAATTGTCCAGCAGGGGCACAGTTCTGGAGGATGAGGAGGATGAGGAGGAGGAGATGGAGGAGGAGATGGAACCATGTTCACAGCAGGGTGGCACCCAGGCCAGCTCATGCCATCATTGGTGCGCGGCTGGGGGGGATACAGAGGACACAGACTATACACCTCCCACAGAGGACAGCCTTTCGTTGCCTCTGGGCAGCCTGGCACACATGAGCGATTACATGCTGCAGTGTCTCCACAATGACCGCCGAGTTGCCCACATTCTAACTTGTGCTGATTACTGGGTGGCCACGCTGCTGGATCCCCGTTACAAGGACAACGTACCGTCCTTAATTCACTCACTGGAGCGTGATCGCAAGATGCGTGAGTACAAGCGCACGCTGGTAGACGCGATGCTGCTGGCATTCCCACCTAACAGCGGGGCCACAGTGGAAGCACAAGGCCAAGGCAGAGGAGGAGGAAGAGGTCGCCAACGCAACCAGGGCACCGCCAGCACCTCAGAAGGCAGGGTTAGCATGGCCGAAATGTGGAAAAGCTTTGTCAGCACGCCACAACAAACAGCAGCACCAGCAGCTCATATGGAACGTCTTAGCAGGAGGCAGCATTTCACCAACATGGTGGAGCAGTATGTGTGCACACGCCTACATGTAGTGAATGACGGGTCTGCCCCCTTCAACTTCTGGGTCTCCAAATTGGGCACATGGCCTAAGCTTGTCCTTTACGCCTTGGAGGTGCTGGCGTGCCCTGCAGCCAGTGTATTATCTGAACGTGTATTTAGCACGGCTGGGGGCGTTATCACAGACAAGCGCAGCCGCCTGTCCAGAGACAATGTGGACAAGCTCACATTCATTAAAATGAACCAGGCATGGATCCCACAGGACTTTTCCATACCTTGTGCAGAATAGAGATGGATACCGACCTTACCCAGCCATTGTTATATTTTTGATCTTTCTCACTCTTTTGGGGTGTACCCTAATTTAAAATGACTAAAAAAAAAGCAGTGTTGGCTACCTCGTCTCCCTCCACCGCCGCTTCGACCTACACCGCCACATCCACCGCCACCTCAACCTCCCTCCTACTCCATATGGGCCTCGTCCTTCACAGATGAAGAAAATTGTTTTATTTTTCTTGTTTTTTTTTTTGTTGTTTTAAGTTATTTCCCTATCCACATTTGTTTGCAGAGCACTTGCCATGCTCTTAACTACATTGTTTTTTTAGAGCTATTTTAGTGCCTGAAAGTTCGGGTCCCCATTGACTTCAATGGGGTTCGGTGTTCGGGTAAAGTTCGGAAAAAGTCCGGGTCACGAACCAGCTGAACACAGACATCCAGGTGTCCGCTCAACTCTAGTCTCTATCAGACAAAAGTCTGTGCATTTCTGAGATGTACGCCATTTTGTCAAGAACGACAATGCCCCCACCCTTTTCCGCTGGTTGGACAACAATATCCTCCCTTTTTTTCAATGACCTTAAACCTTCATTGAATCTAGATTCGTTCCGATCATTCCTGATCTGAAGATTTTCTACATCTTTAATAACTAGATCCCTAAAAACCTTTATTGAAGGAGCTACAAAACCCAGAGGATTGAACAAAGAGGCGTTAGATAGGCCCGCATGTCTAACTCCATCTGCCACCAATCGGTGGTCCCTAATGGGGTTAGACATAACATACCTCCTAATATTGATCTTGCTGATATATTTGTGAACACCCATAAACAGACTAAACCTGTTGATGGGTTTAGTTGGAGCATATTTAAGGCCATGGTTGAGGACTAGTTTTTCATTGTCAGTGAGGGGAGCTGAGCTAAGGTTGAAGATACCGGCATCTATTATGTCCTTTTTCTTTTTTTGTCGGTTCCTCCGCCCCCCTCTGGTCCCTCTCCTTGTTCTAAATCCTGACCATTCATATCCCTGGGTCTGTGAAAACCCCCTTGCCTGGTGGGATGAAAAGGATCAGGACCTGCCCCTGACCAGTTTGGTTAGCCATAATAATTACACCTTCGTGGAGTATTTTATAGGTGATTGGTAATATACCTATCATCATCCACATCGCTATAGTACTCATCCCTAGCAAGCAAGGGGCTCAAAGCGATTATGGGATGCACCACCGTCTCTCCATGGGGAACCATAACCCCCATATCAAGAATAGTGATCCCCCTGATTATGCTGGTTACCCCCATAACACTGGTTAGAGCGAGGTGGATAATGATGAGGCTTTCCACCTCTACCATTATTAGCAGACTTACCTCTGTTACCTCTTCCTCGGGCATTGTTGCACCCCCTTTGGGCCGGTGTTACAGGTACTCTATTAGGGGCATTCCCAGGCTGAGGAACCGAGGTTGGACCAGATGAAGAAGGCTCATTCACTGTGTCCAACCTCCTAATAGCTGAATTAGTTCATCCTGACTTTGTTCTATCATATTATTATTTACTGTCCATCTATTGTGTTTTATGCTTTTTATGACACAGCCATGTGTTTTGTTTGCTTTTTATAATTATGAAAATGTTTCCAGGACATACCTTGGTCATATTTGACTTTTGTTGAACCTGGATGTGTGTGGGTTATTGTCATTTGTGGTTATTATCTATATTCATGCCTGACACTGTCATATTAGCAGTTATTTAACCACTTCCCGCCCGCCCTATTACAAAATGACGGCGGGAATGTGGTTGTGTTATCCTGACCGGACGTCATATGACGGCGGCAGGATAACACCGCTCTGGGCGCCCCCCGGGGGCGCGCAGAGCGGCGATCGGTGATGCGAGGTGTCAGTCTGACACCCTGCATCTCCGATCTCTGTAAAGAGCCTCTGACGGAGGCTCTTTACCATGTGATCAGCCGTGTCCAATCACGGCTGGTCACATAGTAAAACAGGAACAGCCGTTGATCGGCTTTCCTTAGTTCGTGCCTGACAGGCACGAGTAAAGGAGCGCCGATCGGCGGCTCCCCTGACAGGGGGGGGGGGTCGGCACTGGTAATCAGATCATTGATTACCAGTGCAGACCCTCGGGGGGGGGATGCCACTAGAACCACCAGGGATGCCCACTATGACCCCAGGGATGCCCACTATGACCCCAGGGATGCCCACTATGGCCACCAGGGATGGCAATCAGGGCTCAGGGAGCCCCCATTGCCCTCCCCATCAGTGATGCCCACCAGTGTCCTCCCTATCAGTGCTGCCCACAAGTGCCCATCATTGCCATCCTTTAGTGTCGCCCACCAGTGCCCATTATTGCCCACCAGTGCCGCCTATCAGTGCCCATTAGTGCCCATCAGTGCCGCCCGTCAGTGGCGATCAGTGCCGCCCATCAGTGCCCATCAGTGCCCACCAGTGCTGCCTATCAGTGCCCATTAGTGCCCGTCAGTGCCACCTATCAGTGCCCATCAGTGCCGCCTATCAGTGCCCATCAATGCCGCCTATCAGTGCCCAGCAGTGCCGCCTATCAGTGCCCACCAATGCTGCATATCAGTGCTACCTATCAGTGCCACATATCAGTGCCTATCAGTGCCGCCTATCAGTGCCGTCTGTCAGTGCCGCCTATCAGTGCCACCCCATCAGTGCCACCCCATCAGTGCCACCCCATCATTGCCTCCTCATCAGTGCCTGTCAGTGCAGTCTCATCAGTGCTCATCGGTGCAGGAAAAAACATATTTATTTACAAAATTGTATAACATAAACAAAAAAACTTTTTTTTTTTTTCAAACTTTTCTGTCTTTTTTTATTTGTTTAGCAAAAAGTAAAAATCGCACAGGTGATCAAATACCACCAAAAGAAAGCTCTATTTGTGGGGGGAAAATGATATAAATTTGGTGTAAGTACAGTGTTGCATGACCGCGCAATTGTCATTCAAAATGCAACAGCGCTAAAAGGGGAAAATTGGCCTGGGCGGGAAGGGAGGGAAGTGCCCTGTATTTAAGTGGTTAACTGTCCCCTTTTTTATAATATCCAGTCTTGCCAGGCTAGGGCTAATGTTTTTATAAATTATCATTTTCATAATTTATTATGATTATTCATGTCTCAATATGTCATATGTGGGATATGAATGTGCTCTCTGCCTGTTGTTGCTTGTTCCGGTGTGTGTCCAGCTTTGGTGGTTTCGGGAGCGTGGGCTTAAGTGACTCCTAACGCTTCCTATCCATCTGGTTACGGCATTACACTAAGTGGAACGCATGAAGTGACTACTTCCGGTTATGTCACTTCCAGGCTCTATGCTTTATTATGTGTGCTCACGTTGGTAAACCACGCCTCAGATGATGTCAGATCTGTGACGATACGCGTAAGGCGGATGTACCTATGTGAAGCACGCTATTACATACCGCGGTTGAATCTTTTTATACATGCTGATCCTACAGTGAATTCATGTAAGTGCACTACTTTTAATAAAGTCATTTGTTTAAGACATACTTCACTATTGACCCTTTTCTGTCCTCTGAGGCAATTCGCATCGACATTGTTGAGGGACCATTTTATTGTATTACCTATTGGAGGAATGAAGTCCTATTAACCACTTACCGCAAAGTGACGCAGGGGTACGTCGGCAGGCTTTGCGATGTTATACCGGGGTGATGCCTCTAGCTAAAGGCATCACCCCGGTACCGTTGTTTAGAACCAACGGTCGACTTTCCGCCAACTTCCGCGGCTTTGCCCGGGTCTCCCGTCCCATCGGGAGACCCGAGCACCCAGCCGGCACGTCCGCCGGCTGGATGGAGTCCCGATCAAAACCGGAAGCGGCATCGATCGGGTCTCCGATGACGTAACCCAGAGGCGCCATCCATGACGTCACGTCCGGGTTACTCTGCTGCTAAAGGCGGCAAATTCAAAAAACGAGTGTATTCAAAAATGCCGTTTGCGGCGTTTTGAATACATGGAAGTGTAGTGGAGGGATCGAGGGTCTTTTAGACCCTCGATCCCTCCATAAAGAGTACCTGTCACTGCATATTACTGTCACAAGGGATGTTTACATTGCTTGTGACAGCAATAAAAGTGATCAGATTTTTTTTTTAAAAAAAACCTGTGATAAAGTTAAAAAAAAAATAAAATAAATAGGAAAAAGAAAAATTTTAGCCGCCCCCATCGCCGTTAGCTCGCGCACAAAAGAAAACGCATATGGAAGTCAAGCCGCAAATTAAATCACTGTTCAAACCACACATGTGAGGTATCGCCGCGATCGCCAGAGAGTGGGCAATAATTAAAATAAAAGAGCTACACTCCAACTCTAAATTGGTAACCGTTAAAAATTTTTAAAGCGTGGCCTATTGAGATTTCTATATTGACCGTAGTTTGTCGCCATCCCACAGGTGTGCGCAATTTTAAGCCGTAACATGTTGGGTATCTATTTACTCGGTGTGACATCTTTCACAATATACAAAAAAACTTTACTGTTTAGTTTTTTTAAATGCAGTGAAATGTGATTTTTTGTAATTTTTCCAAAAAAATGGCGTTTTAAAGACCGCTGCACAAATACCGTGTGACAAAAAAAAAAAAAATATATATATATATATATATATATATATATATATATATATATATATATATATATATATATATATATATAATGTTTGGGGGTTCTAAGTAGTTTTCTAGGAAAAAATACTGATTTTAACTTGTAAACAAAAAGTGTCAGAAATAGGTCTGGGGCTTAAGTGGTAAAGCCGAGGGAGCTGAGAAGGATCCATCCATTCACATCAAGTGTATTGCTATCTTGTTGGCGCTAGTTTGACCGCTCTGTAAAAGGAAGGTCAAACCTTCTGGTAAGGAGCCCTGAGTGTCATCACAGGGTGGAAATAGGTTTTCCTGCTACACACACTGGTGATTGGTTGACTGGAATTGATTTCTTCCTTTCCTCCCTGCTTCACAAAGACTTTTGGGACTTTATTATTGATATATATATATATATATATATATATATATATATATATATATATTTAGGACTGTAATCTACCTATTGAGCTGGCGGTCTTTTGTATACATGTTTCTTTATTGTGTTTATTTTTAGTTCTGAGCGCAGATATTCTTCCTCTTTTTTCCCCCCTAACACTTACCTGATCCCTATCTCCATCCAGCAATGTTACACAAGAATCTCGGGACTCTCCTTCCTCATTGGCTGAGGCAGCAACGGGTGCGATTGGTTCCTGCTGCTATCAATTAAAGTCAGAGAATCAATGAGGAGAGAGAGAGGGGGGGGGGCTGAGCCATGGCTCCATGTCTAAATGGACATACAGAGCAGCGGCTCAGCTTGGATGCCCCTATAGCATGCTGCTTGCTGTGGGGGCACTCAGCAGGAGGGAGGGGCCAGGAGCACTGGCGGGGACCTGAGAAGAGGAGGATCTGAGCCGCTCTGTGCAAAACTATTACACCATACCTCCCAACCGTCCCTGATTGGCCAGGACCATCCCGCAAATTGATCCCTGTCCTGCGATCCCGGCCAATCAGAGCTGAGTCCCGGAATGCCCGCGGCATGTGCAGGATATCTTGGTTCCCGCACGCCGTTGACAACACTTTGCATTGCAGCCAGATGTCTCCAAGGCTGCCTCTGCAGTCACTGTGTGTCGAAGACCGAGTACACTGAAGCTGCCCCTCCTCCTCCTGCTGTGATGTTTTCCTGTACACAGAGGAGGAGGGGAGGGAGGGAGGACAGAAGGCACATTACTCTGACTGACCGACCGGGATCGTCTGTCAGAAGATGGGAGAAGGTACATTGAAGGTAACCCTTACACTGCTGGCACATCATCACTGGAAGGATCATCCATGTTCTTTTCAACTTCAAGGATATTAGACTTTAACAGCATTTTACGTTTTAGGAGACAGACACTTATCTGTAATATATTATGTTTCCAGTCTCTCACAGTCTCTTTTATACCACTGAAGCATGTCCACTTTCTCCAACAACGCCTGTATCATGTCCGCAGTCTCCAACAACCCCTGTATCATGTCCGCAGTCTCTGACAGTCTCTTGTATCATGTTCGCAGACTCTGACAGTCTCTTGTATCATGTCCGCAGTCTCTTGTATCATGTCCGCAGTCTTTTATAATATGTCCGCAGTCTCTGACAGTCTCTTGTATCATGTCCGCAGTCTCTTGTATCATGTCTGCAGCCTCCGACAGTCTCTTGTATCATGTCCGCAGCCTCTGACAGTCTCTTGTATCATGTCCACAGTCTCTTGTATCATGTCCGCAGCCTCTGACAGTCTCTTGTATCATGTCCACAGTCTCTTGTATCATGTCCACGGTCTCTTATATCATGTCCAAGGTCTCTTATACCATGTCCACAGCCTCTTGTATCATGTCCGCAGTCTCTGACAGTCTCTTGTATCATGCCTGCTGTCTCTGTCAGTCTCTTGTATCATGTCCGCAGTCTCTGACTGTCTCTTGTACCATGTCTGCAGTCTCTGACCGTCTCTTGAACCATGTCCGCAGCCTCTGACAGTCTCTTGTATCATGTCCGCAGTCTCTGACCATCTCTTATATGTGGGAGGAATTTTGCCATTTCCTTACCCCTACACTATGAGTTACGCACCCCTGTCTCCTGCACTCTTTTTGTTTTTTACTCCTGACTCTTTTTATGCATTACACACTCCTGTTCCCTGCATACTGTGCATTATGAACCCCTGGACCCCTTCAGCCTGCGTTATGTATCCTAAACTGATTACTGACTGCAGCACTCCCCAACCCCTGCGCTCTGCTTTACACACTCCTGCACTATATACACAATACTGTACATACTTCTCACCAAACTCTTTATTGTCTCAACAGTTGCTGGTTGCTATGCAGTCCCTGATTATTTGAATGAAGTTCTTCTTTAGGTAGGCTCAGATAAAGCATTTAAAGCATATTTTATAGGTACAAGGAAGCCAGGGTTTTGTTTTAAACATATCTGTTAAGCCCCTCCCACTGCTAGGCGCTTGATCACGCCCACAATTTACTGCAACGTAGCATGCCGCGCCGCAGGTCTTTTCACTCCTCCAGTGTCCCCCATTCTGAAGTTCAAAAGTTGGGAGGTATGTTACACAGAGCAGGTAAGTATGACATGTTTGTTATTTTTAAACAGAAAAAAAGAAAAAAACAAGACTTTAAGACCGCATTCACACTGAAGCGGCATAACTTCGGGGGCGACCTGTGAAGTCGCGTGCACCGCGACTTCGGCGCGACTTGCACGGACTTCATGTAATGAATGTCTATGCAAGTCGCCTCGAGGTCGCCCCGAAGTAGTACAGGACCCTTTTTCTAAGGCTGGCCATACACTATACAATTTTCTTATTCAATTTCCTTTAGATTTACCTTAAACTATGTAGTGCAAGGGCCTGCCTGATTGCATACAAATTGAAAGTATTTAGGTTTGACCCTATATTACATGGTTTTGGTAAATCTAAAGGAAAGTTGAACAAGAAAATTGTATAGTGTATGGCCAGCCTAAGTCGGAGCGACTTGTGTCGCTCCTATTAGAATGGGTCCTGTAGCACTGCATGGACCGCGACTTGTCAGGCTGTCCAGTCGCCTGACAAGTCGCGGTAGTGTGAATGGAGACTTAAAATCACTTTTATTAGAACAAGCTGACATTAGAAGCTGATTGGTTACCATGCACAGCTGCACCAGATTTTGCAATCTCCGGTTTTAGTAAACCATCCCCCTTGTATTAGTTGAAAAAAAATAAAGAAGTGTGCTGAATGGCGGAGCTATAAAAGGGAGTTTGTTGTCCCATTGATAATGAAACTAAAATTGCAATTCTGGGACAGAGCATTACAAAGGTATTAATCATAATACAATGATAACTAATCTTCTATAAATTTGGGGGTGATTTCACAAAGAATGACACAACTAAAACATAACCAGTAATAATTTAGTCACACCTGCAGGCTACCCTTCACCCATAAGAATTACATATATACACTACAGCACAAATAAGTACATGTGGAAACTTGCCAAAATTGACCTGACAGTGCTGGAATTTTCTGTAAATCCTGTTACTGGGTCATTACTGGAATGATGTTAATCTCAAGATCAGCCTGCCTAATTTTTGCAAGTTGAACAAATCACATATATACACTACAGCACAAATATGTACAGGTGGGAACTTGCCAAAATTGACCAGACAGTACTGGAATTTTCTGTAAATCCTATTACTTTTAGAAAGGAAAGAGAAGACTCAGAAGAGGGGTGTGTGCGCTTGCGCAGGTGCTGGTCGGCTGGAGAGTGGGAAGAAGAGAAGTGGAACACGGGATGTTATAGCTGAGATGTCAGGATGCAACATCTACAACAGGCCCTACAGGCCTGTGAATGTGAAGGAGCAGTACAATTCCCAGCCTGGGAGACAAGTCTCTGCTGAGGAAGACAGGAACAGAAGTGGAGTACAAGGTGGAAGTTACAATGAACTTCTACTGTGAGCTGGACTTAACATTTTCTGTGCACTCTCCAGATGTAGGAAATAGATCCCACCCAAAGTTCCCTCCTCAAACATATGTAGAGTGCACAACCACAGATGTGGACAAAGGATCAGAATATTTATGCATAAGGTAGGGGCTAGAAGAACAAGCAGGAATAGATACTTTGAGGTTGATTTACTAAAGGCAAAAAGACTGTGCACTTTGCAAAGTGCAGTTGCACCCTGCAAGTGCATTTGCTCCAGAGCTTAGTAAATCAGGTAAGGCTTCACTTTGCAGTAGCCAGTGACGTGCAAGGAAATTAAAAAAACAGCATTTTTGCTTGCACATGATTGAATCATAGAAGTTAGCAGAGCTTCTGCTCATTTACTAAGCTCTGGAGCAACTGCACTAGCAGAGTGCAACTGCACTTTGTAAAGTGAACAATCTGTTTGCCTTAACCGCTTGCCGACTGCTCACAGTATATTTACTGCGGCAGTCAGCCCCTCACAGGCAGAGTGACGTAGGTCTACGTCGCTCGCCTGTGAGGCTCCCGCACGGTCACGGACCCCCCCGCGCGTGTGACCAGCGGACCCGATGTCCGCCGGTCACTCGGCGATCGGCGGGGGAGAGGGAGAATGTCAGGCAGCTTGTGTAAACAAGCCACCTGTCATTCTCCTCGCTGTAAAAACACTGATCACATGGATCTACTATGTAGATCCATTGATCAGTGTCCTTACAGCTCAAGCCACAGCCAATCACAGTAGAAAGCACGCCCCTAGGGACACACACAGCCCCTCCCTCCCAAATAAAGTTAACCCCTTCACTACCAGTGTATTTTTACAGTAACAGTGCATATATATAGCACTGATTACTGTAGAAATGTCACTGGTAACCCCAAAAGTGTCAAAAATGTCAGTCAAGGGTCCGATCTGTCCGCCCCAATGTCGCAGTACCGCAAAAAAAATCGCAGATCGCCGCCATTACACGTTAAAAAAAAAACACCAAAAATGACAGAAATCTTTCCCTTTGTTAGTAAACGCGATAACTTTTGCGCAAACCAATCAAAATACGCTTTTTGCGATTTTTTTTACCAAACATAGGTAGCATAAAACAAATTGGCCGAAAATTTTAAAAAATTTTGATTTTTACATTTTTTTTGGGGGGAATTTCATATAAAAAAATGTGAAAAATATTGTTATTTTTGCAAAATGTACGCTCTTTTTTTGTTTATAGCGCAAAAAGTAAAAATCGCACGGGTGATCAAATACCACCAAAAGAAAGCTCTGTTTGTGGGAAAAAAAGGACGCCAAATTCGTTTAGATACAGCATCGCACGACCGCGCAATTGTCTGTTAAAGTCACGCAGTGCCGAATCGCAAAATACCCCCTGGTCGTTTAGCAGGAAAATCCTCCGGGGCTTAAGTGGTTAAGTAAATCCACCCCTCTGATTTTCCCTGTGCAGAGGGCTTGTCAGTACAATTCTTGGCTATCGGAGGACAGACAGGCTGTGCTCCCAGCATGACAAGTAAAGGACCACTGTGGGAAGGATGTTCTTCTATGCTTAGCCCGGTCAGTTTGAAATAGGAAAGATGAAGGACTGGCAAGATTACCAGGTATTTCACACAAAATGTTTAGCCGTTACAACCATTTTAGGCAAACAAGCACCAATGCATACCTAAAGAGGAAGTAAACTTCCATCTTTAGGTTTTACCTACAGGTAAGCCTATATTAAGGCTCACCTATAGGTAGTATAAATATCTCCTAAACATATTTACTGAGCTGGCAGGCAGTTTTGTCACTGGCGCATGCGCTCTGAAGGAACAGCCACCCGTGCCGTTTCTTCCGAGCAGTGTGCCGTGACTAGCGGCTCCCGCGCACATACTTTGTAGTTGGCTGGAGCCGCGAACCCAGAAGGAAGGTAGAGATAGACACTGGCTTCAGCGATGGCATTGCATCACTGGAACGCTTTGTTTTCAGGTAAGTTTAACATTATGTGCTAGTATGGGATGCAAACTAGCACATTATGCCTTTGCCTGGCAGGTAAGAAAAAAAAGAAAAAAGCAGCGGTTCACAGCCGCTTTAACATGATACTCCCCATTAAAATTTATGATTTCAAATATTAAAAATTGAGAATAAAGTCCAAACAATCCTATTATTCCAGGAACACCTGAAAGAAAAAAGGGGAGAACAATAGAATAAGAATGCAAACATTAACATACTATAAAACTGGTGTGTGTAAGAAGACCGTTTATAATTTTATCTTCAGAAGGGAAAGCAACGAGATGCACTATTCCTTCTTACCTCCCTTTAAATCAAGTCGTTGGTTTAGAAGATGACTCTTCTTTCGACAACAGAAGCACCAGTTCAAATGTATAATCAATAATACCTCTGGTCTTTACGTCAGGTGTTCTCTAAATTAATTTGGCAAATGTCATGAATCTAATTCTGGAAAGGGGGAAAAAGGGGGCGGGACTTTAAATGAGGTTACAAATATTGTATCTCCATCCCTAATATCAATTGAAGCAAAGGGGGATTGTGTGGGACTTTAAATGAGGCGTGTGGTTGAGATGACCATAGAGATTGTATATATAGAAAAGTATATGTGCATACATGTCCAAACAAAAAAACATGAAGAGTATACATGTAATCTGATTTATTTTGCATGCACATTGATAACATAATAAATGCAATATTGACATACAATAAATTCCAATAACATAGCATATCACAACCAATTACATAGCATAAAAATATAAATTGGATTCTAAAACATTCCGTAACAAAGTAGTAAATACTCCATAGTAATTGCATCATGTATGCTCGACGCGTTTCGTGTATTTGTAACACTTCCTCAGGAGCTGGTGCAATGGGTTAACTATAAAGGGGAGAATAAATGGAATCACAATGTATCTGGTAGTATGGACACCCAATTAAAAATATGTTGTTTTAAATGGAATTGCTTACAATAGAGTAAAGGCTGTAGCCTCAAGGAATTTGCCATAGAAGGACCTCCATATCGTCTGGCCCGGGAGCTGAGGGAACAGTACCAGGCACGCACAAGGGTGAACACAGAATTTGTAGTGAAAGAATCTGGGTAGTAAGAGGAATAACAAGTATCTCAATAAGTCATGTCATAAAGTATCAATAATGAAATTAAGTATATATATTGCACTGAATGTGCATTGCATTACAACAAAGTAATGGAGTATTAGAAATGAAGAATATTGAGAAGATGGATAAGCTCCTAGAGCCAGAAATAGAAAGCATGGTGAAAAGATCAAAGTAGGATGCCACATAGGGGTTGTGAAGATGGTGCGAGTATAGATAATTATAAGGAACCAGGTGAGAGTGAATGGGTGAAGACCATACAGTGAATATAGGGAGAAACCAGAGTGACCCAAAATAAAAGCTGAACCAAGGTGAATGGTAGAAAAATAAATATAACAATGTGGAGTGAAAATAAGGTAGGGAACCAAATTGCTAGACAAGAGATGAAAAGCGTAAAAAAAGTGGAAAAGTGAGGGTAATAGCTGAAATATCCAAGTATATATCCCAGTATCAATAGTGCCTTGTGCATGAAGATCAAAGAGCTCACCCAAGGTAAATGAAAAATGAAGTGAACATGTGTGAAATAGAAACAGCATAAGAAACCAAACATAAGGTATAGTTACCAAGTATAAGTAATGCCTTGAAGTGGGGATCCAAGAATGTGGTGTTCAACCCAAGCAGTGCACTGGGACAGCTCCCAGCGTCACGCAGCCACTCCAAAGAAGAAGCACCGGGGGCCGCCAGCCGCAGTCCAGCGGGAGCCGGCGCCTCATGGAGGGACATGATGGTAAGTCAGCGTGTCGGTCAGACCGCCGACAATGCGGCGTCTTAACCAACACGGAAGGGGCGTGGCGCCGATGCGCCGTGGCTAAACACGCCCCCACCCCCGCATCACTAGGATGGAGGAGGAGGGGGAGGGGAGCCAGGGCGCATCGCAGCTCCCGGGACAACCAAACAAGGAAAGACACAGCAAATGGCAAACACCCAGGGAAGGGGGGATAATGCTATGTAGAAAATGGACAATGTAAGTTGGGTAAAAGTATAACAATAAATATAAATCATATAGATAAAACCGTAGATGCTGGCCACTAGAAATTAGGTGCCAGTGCCCTGAATGTGAGAAATCGTGTGTACCAAACCAGGGTGAGTACTAACCGACCCCAAAGATCCACGGGGCCGGCCCCTGGATGTAACACAATGTTTGCACAATAACAGGGTATGGTCAGACACGTCACACGCCTCCATCCCTAATCGTAATAAGGAAAGGGGGAAAAAGGGGGCGGGACTTTAAATGAGGTTACAAATATTGTATCTCCATCCCTAATATCAATTGAAGCAAAGGGGGATTGTGTGGGACTTTAAATGAGGCGTGTGGTTGAGATGACCATAGATATTGTATATATAGAAAAGTATATGTGCATACATGTCCAAACAAAAAAACATGAAGAGTATACATGTAATCTGATTTATTTTGCATGCACATTGATAACATAATAAATGCAATATTGACATACAATAAATTCCAATAACATAGCATATCACAACCAATTACATAGCATAAAAATATAAATTGGATTCTAAAACATTCCGTAACAAAGTAGTAAATACTCCATAGTAATTGCATCATGTATGCTCGACGCGTTTCGTGTATTTGTAACACTTCCTCAGGAGCTGGTGCAATGGGTTAACTATAAAGGGGAGAATAAATGGAATCACAATGTATCTGGTAGTATGTTTTAGAATCCAATTTATATTTTTATGCTATGTAATTGGTTGTGATATGCTATGTTATTGGAATTTATTGTATGTCAATATTGCATTTATTATGTTATCAATGTGCATGCAAAATAAATCAGATTACATGTATACTCTTCATGTTTTTTTGTTTGGACATGTATGCACATATACTTTTCTATATATACAATCTCTATGGTCATCTCAACCACACGCCTCATTTAAAGTCCCACACAATCCCCCTTTGCTTCAATTGATATTAGGGATGGAGATACAATATTTGTAACCTCATTTAAAGTCCCGCCCCCTTTTTCCCCCTTTCCTTATTACGATTAGGGATGGAGGCGTGTGACGTGTCTGACCATACCCTGTTATTGTGCAAACATTGTGTTACATCCAGGGGCCGGCCCCGTGGATCTTTGGGGTCGGTTAGTACTCACCCTGGTTTGGTACACACGATTTCTCACATTCAGGGCACTGGCACCTAATTTCTAGTGGCCAGCATCTACGGTTTTATCTATATGATTTATATTTATTGTTATACTTTTACCCAACTTACATTGTCCATTTTCTACATAGCATTATCCCCCCTTCCCTGGGTGTTTGCCATTTGCTGTGTCTTTCCTTGTTTGGTTGTCCCGGGAGCTGCGATGCGCCCTGGCTCCCCTCCCCCTCCTCCTCCATCCTAGTGATGCGGGGGTGGGGGCGTGTTTAGCCACGGCGCATCGGCGCCACGCCCCTTCCGTGTTGGTTAAGACGCCGCATTGTCGGCGGTCTGACCGACACGCTGACTTACCATCATGTCCCTCCATGAGGCGCCGGCTCCCGCTGGACTGCGGCTGGCGGCCCCCGGTGCTTCTTCTTTGGAGTGGCTGCGTGACGCTGGGAGCTGTCCCAGTGCACTGCTTGGGTTGAACACCACATTCTTGGATCCCCACTTCAAGGCATTACTTATACTTGGTAACTATACCTTATGTTTGGTTTCTTATGCTGTTTCTATTTCACACATGTTCACTTCATTTTTCATTTACCTTGGGTGAGCTCTTTGATCTTCATGCACAAGGCACTATTGATACTGGGATATATACTTGGATATTTCAGCTATTACCCTCACTTTTCCACTTTTTTTACGCTTTTCATCTCTTGTCTAGCAATTTGGTTCCCTACCTTATTTTCACTCCACATTGTTATATTTATTTTTCTACCATTCACCTTGGTTCAGCTTTTATTTTGGGTCACTCTGGTTTCTCCCTATATTCACTGTATGGTCTTCACCCATTCACTCTCACCTGGTTCCTTATAATTATCTATACTCGCACCATCTTCACAACCCCTATGTGGCATCCTACTTTGATCTTTTCACCATGCTTTCTATTTCTGGCTCTAGGAGCTTATCCATCTTCTCAATATTCTTCATTTCTAATACTCCATTACTTTGTTGTAATGCAATGCACATTCAGTGCAATATATATACTTAATTTCATTATTGATACTTTATGACATGACTTATTGAGATACTTGTTATTCCTCTTACTACCCAGATTCTTTCACTACAAATTCTGTGTTCACCCTTGTGCGTGCCTGGTACTGTTCCCTCAGCTCCCGGGCCAGACGATATGGAGGTCCTTCTATGGCAAATTCCTTGAGGCTACAGCCTTTACTCTATTGTAAGCAATTCCATTTAAAACAACATATTTTTAATTGGGTGTCCATACTACCAGATACATTGTGATTCCATTTATTCTCCCCTTTATAGTTAACCCATTGCACCAGCTCCTGAGGAAGTGTTACAAATACACGAAACGCGTCGAGCATACATGATGCAATTACTATGGAGTATTTACTACTTTGTTACGGAATGTTTTAGAATCCAATTTATATTTTTATGCTATGTAATTGGTTGTGATATGCTATGTTATTGGAATTTATTGTATGTCAATATTGCATTTATTATGTTATCAATGTGCATGCAAAATAAATCAGATTACATGTATACTCTTCATGTTTTTTTGTTTGGACATGTATGCACATATACTTTTCTATATATACAATCTCTATGGTCATCTCAACCACACGCCTCATTTAAAGTCCCACACAATCCCCCTTTGCTTCAATTGAATCTAATTCTAGGACGAATCTCAGAAATGTGAGAACTTGGTATTTGAAGTTGTTGTGCTTGTAGGGACTCTTTTTATGCTTCTAATCTTTTTGCTTGTCTCTCTATTTAATAGGGTAAACCAATCTGTGATTTCAGAAGTAAGCTGCCTTAGTGAAACCGAGAGGATCGTACATGCTGTTTACAGCAAACAATGGGTGTGTCAAAAGTTGATATTTGAAACGTGAATGAACTTATTCACAGAGGGGGAGCCAGGTTCGAATAAGCGCCCTGCCCGCAGATCCCAGGGCTGTGGGGAAGAGGCTCTTGTCCCAATCAAAATTCTCTCTCTCTCTCTCTCTCTCTCTCTCTCTCTCTCTCTCTCTCTCTCTCTCTCTCTCTCTCTCTCTCTCTCTCTAACAGTTACAGACTTATCATTGAAATGTACTGGAATATGTTCAAAACTTGCAAAGAACATTAAACAAATAAAGGTGACAAAGGGAAACAAAGAGGAATATGGGACTTTAAAGATGGCGGAGGAACTCAAGTATTGATTCAATAAAAATTAATTTAATTTAAACTTCATTAAAAGATTTTATACCATAACTAATTCATACAAATAACTGTATGACAACACAAAAAGATACAGAACAATATCTCCCCATTGTTAAACAAGATCTCTCCCGGTGATAGCAAGGTACACCCGGGAGATCGAAAGAAATACCTGTACTGAATATGTACGTAAATCTTGCAAAAAATGAATATGCAGCCACGCATGATCGAAAATGGAGGGTGAGCAGTGCCACAGCAATTTGAGTGCATAAAGGTATTTACAACACTATGCCCAACTCAGATTTTGTTTTAGATGTTCACAGAACAAGGGGTTTTCTCAGCTAAGCACACTCTACTGCATGCATACTTGAGCTAAGGGCAGATGGATTCCAGGAAGTAAATGCTACATGAATCATTTGCTCTCTTTCTCAAGATGGCCATGACCAGAAATGCTAGGGGGTGTTTTTCAAAGAGATTTCTCACCAAAATTAAGCACGAAGACATGGATAGATGGGGCAGTTTTCAGGGAATTTTAAAAATTAATTAAATAGTATTTTTGGTTTGTGGTGCTCAGATGAAGTGAAGATCCGTTTTAACAGAGCCAAAATAACTGGCGCATACACAGTTTGGCAATTGAAACTGCACTGGAGCAAAGATTAGCCAATAATATTATATCCCAAATCCAAACTTAAAAAGAGCCCTTTGCAGTACTAATGGCTGAGAGTTTCTACTAATGGCTGTGAAAGTCTTGGTTACCAGTTATTCCATGTTATTGCATCTAGTTTTAAAGGTGCAGAAATACTGTCTATATGTAGAGGATTATATTTTATATTTGGACATATAGCTTATGCCTGGCTTTTTACTAATGTTACAGGAATGTGTTATATTGGAAAGTTATTACATAAGAATTTTAGATGGCATAATTAACCTTACCATCATTGGTCAGCAGCAGGACTTGGGCTGGCCCTTTAGGGCTAAACAAAACCCATCTGAGACAGTCTTCACCCTGAGGCTTTGTTCACACTGCAGTGACCTGAAAATCACGCGACTTACGGTGTGACTTTGCCAGGTTAATTCCTTGCGATTTGCTAGCACCTCGAGTACGACTTGAGGTGACTTTGAAGCAACTTCAAAGCTACATTAAGGGAATGCCTGGGTAATCTTCCTGTAATGTCGGAACCAAATCTCATCAATATTGATGAGGATTCGACTTGGAGGCGACTTCTAATAAAGTCTATGGACACAAGTTGTATAGAAGTCGCTATGAAGTAGTACAGGTACCTTTGCTAAAGTCGGAGCAACTTCAGTAGTGTTAATTAAGACAGCTCGTATTGACTAACATAGAATTTCACAAGTCACGTTACTTGGGATCTCATAAGTCGGATCCCAAGTCACGGCAGTGTGAACTGAGCCTGAAACAACAGCGATTGGCAGATGCTGGCCAATTGGCCAATAGATTGCAGTCCATATTTAAAGCACCTGTTGCACACACCACCAGTGCTTGTGATAGCAGGCATTACCTGCTGCTTGTATTTGCTCTGTAGATTCATGTGTATGACTCAACTTGCTCTGACTCTGCTCTCATCACTGTGATTCTGTACTGTTATTTCTACTCATTTAAGACCCAGCTAGTTTAAACTATGCTTCTGCCTAATCTTCCTGTGTTGTCGGACTCGGTTACTTTTTGACCTGTTCTGATATGCTCCATCCACACACCAGTCCTTGCTGCCCTACTGCCAATACCCTACCTCTTGAACCGAAGATTCCTTTGCTGGATCGTTGTTCTGTTGACCTTACGGGGTTCTGTAATTTTTCAAACAGCTGCAAATTATATTTCAAGTTAAAGCCATCTTCATCTGACTCTAAAACACAGAGGCAAGTCATCATTTTGTTACTGCAGGGTGATCCCCAGGCCTGGGACTTTAGTTTGCAACTAAACCATTGAGCCCTACTAACTATAGATGCCCTTTTCAAAACCCTGGGCTTGCTATATGATGACCCAGATCATTCTACTGCAGCTGCTGCACAATGAGCCTTGTGTAACTTTGGAAGGATACATAGTGTGGGTAAAAAAACAAGGGAGGACCAGGTCACCACTCTTGATGTCTATAACAGAGGACATTCTGACTCTAGCAGAAATGAAGCTTCTATGTCTGTCTGCAGTACACCTAAAAGGTACTTTTAAACTTCCTAGCAGACTTCTGGAGCAGAAGGAAGAAGACACAAAGGGAGTGGCAGTTGAATTGTCAGGTTTTGCTTCAGATCACCACCACATGTGGAACATAAAACATAAACCTGTTTGTATCCAAAATCAATGCCCAGGTGAAATAATTATCCTCACTGAAAGAACACTGAAAGAACACAATGGGGTGTCAGGGTCTGGAGACACTGGCCCAGTCTTGGAAGTTCCAGTAACATATGCTTTTCCTCCCGATTCCACTTATGTCCAAGATTGTTCAGAAAATAATATCAGACAAAGTGAAAATAATTCTACTGTCCCACTACTGGCAGTGTAGGGCATAGTTTCGCAGGCTTCTAAGACTAAATCTAGTGCAACCTTGGAATATTATGGACCTAGATCATTAGGGTCCAGTATTGCACCCCAACACATAATAGCTAAAGTTAGCAGCTTGGTACCTGATAGGTAAAAAAGCTAAAATATCAGCACTTATCGGACATGGTGATTGACACCATTATAGTAAGTAGGTTGAAGGTCAAAAATGCGATCTGCAATAAAGTATGAAAAACCTTCAGTACTTTGTTGTCAAAAAAATGAGGGTGAAACATATTTGGTACAAGAGGTTCTGCCGGAAGGTAAAGTAAATACTCTAAAAAGGACAAGTAGCAGCACTATCAGTGTGTTTAGGCGTGAAGTTAGCTGAAGATCTTTTAATTCAAAGGTTCATCATGTCCATGGGCATGAATTTCTTCCCTAAGTAGATCACCTTTTGAACCCACTGAAGATTGCTCAGACAGGAAAATCACACTAAAGACAGGTTTCTAGTAGCGCTGGCGTCATTCAGAAGAGTAAGTGAGATACAAGCTTTCTCTATCCGAGAGCCTTTTTTTCTCTTTATAGAACAGACCCAGGATTTCTGTGCAAGGAAGTTTCTTCTTTTCACAGGACACAGGAGGGGACTATTCCCTCTTTTTGTGAATATCCAACTAAAGCTGCCCATGAATGGACTGAAATGTGGCCGGTTCAACAGGGACAAGCTGAATTTTTTATCTATGGTCATTCCTGCATGACACAAGTTTATCTAACGATCAAAAAAAGCTATTAATTTATGACCAGCCTAAAGAAAAACAGAAGAATTCCACATTTTACATGTAAGAAGAGCTGTGTTAGAGTATCTAGAGTTCACAAAGGAATGAAGGAAATCAAACAACTTGTTTGTTTTATATGCAAGCCAAAGGAGAGTGCATTCAGCCTCAAAGTCTTCCATAGTTAGGTGGATTGAGCAAGCCATAAAATAAGCCTTCACCTACCAAGGTCAGAGATTGTCAGAGGGAGTAAAAGTTCCTTCAATAAGAGCTTTGGCTGCCTCCTGGGCAGAGAAAGCAGGGGCTATGCTGTAGCAGATCTGCAAAGCAGCAGCATGGTCAAGTTTTAGCACATTTGTGAAGTGCTACTGAGTGGATTAGATTTCCAGCCAGGATAAAGCCTTTGGCAGTAAAGTCCTCCAAGCAGTAGTCCCACCCTAAGAAGGTCAGTACTAGTTTATCCTCTCAAGTGCTGTCCTGGATGATGATTCAGAAAGTAAAGTTAGTTACCTGGTAACCTAATTTCCAAGTATCTTCCAGAACAGCAGGATATTCCCTTGGTAAGTTGTTATTTCATTGGTGTATACATATAATTATGTTTATATGTGTTTAATGAGGCTGTCATTCTTATGTGATTACTGGGGCACGCAGAACCCTGGCACCTTTTATATTAATTGTGAGCCTTGTTGTGTTTCCTGTTTAGGTGGGAGGAGTCGCTCTCTGCTGTTTTGGATTATTCCTAAAAATGAAGTTATCAGGTAAATAATTTAGTTTTTCTTTATTTGCTACAAGTAACAGCACTGTTATCATCATCTCTATGGGTAAAAGCCTTTTTAGCACTTTTTGTCACATCCACAATTTGTGTTGCACATTTAATTTTTCACCATACACACTCCCAATTTGCTTGCATATTCCGCCCAAGGGGAAACTCAGGTTGTGGGAATTGCATCAGTTTTGAGGTGTATTCATATATGCATATTCTCCTTAGTAGGAGTGGTCAGTTGTAGTCTTTAAAACGGAACTGTTTTTTTTTATATTGATTTAAATTTTTTTGTAAACTTCAGACCTTTTTTGCCCCTTCTATTTATATTTGGCCAAACCCACAACTACCCGATTAGCCCTGCCCACAGTGGCGGCCGGTGTAATGAGGGTGCAGGGGCGCTGCCCCCCCATCCATGCGTCCGGCCCCTTAATCTGCATGCAGGGGCGTCGGACGCATGGAGCTTAATGTTTTTTTGTTTTTTGTTTTTAAATCACCTAATTAGAGCCAGAGGCTCTAAAAAAAAGAAAATTCGCTATTGTCACACCGATCCTCCTCCTGGCCAATCAGGAAGCGCGTCCGATACGCGCTTCCTGATTGGCCGCAAGGCAAACCCCATGCCATTGGCCGAGGAGGAGGCGGGAGCGGGAGGACTCAGAGACACGCCCCTCTCTGTTATTATAGAGTCTTACAGAGAATATGCTATGTTGGCACATTTTACCCTGATTGAGTCACAAAGGCACAATTTTTTACACAGCTCGATCTCAGCTGAAAAATTGTTAATGTTTAGTGCATGGTAATCCAGCATTGTGCCTTAAGTTCTGAAGCCTATTCCAGTGTTCCAACAATGTAAAAGTGCCACACAACAGTTTTGCTATACATGGTTTCTGCAATTTTACCTCAGCTGCCAAATCCTGTGTTGTGCCTCAAAGTTCACGGTCTATTCTGGAGGCTCTGACATTTAAAAATATTTGTGGTTATTGGCTCTCAGATAATACACTTAAACAATATAATAATAATAATACAATATTTTACGATAAAAGTTGCCTCATCTCGCTTATTTATTTTAAAGTCTAAGTAGCAAAAAGTAGTAATAAGAACATACTGTCCAGCCATGGCATAATATTTGTGGCTATTTTTTACCAAATAATACACTGTAAATTAATTTTCAATATAACACCTACCTTGTTTCTCCCTCTTGTATTGTGACCCAGTCAAGTTGTCTGCATACTGCCCAGCCAATGTGCAATATATATGAATATTGTCTCTAAGCCAATACTCTCTAATTTCTATTTCAAGATAAGACCTGCCTCTTTTCTCCTGCATAAATTCCAGGTAAACCAAGCTACTTACATACTACCCACCGTTATAAAATATTTGAGGCTATTGTGTCTCAGAGAATACACTCTAACTTCTATAGCAATATAAAAATTGGCTTGTCTCTCTGCTGCCTTTTCAAGTGTATGCTTACTGTCCTGATGCTGGTCTATTTCTGCCAAACACATACCTGAAGTCTATACATTGATTATTTTGGGATTATTTAGAAATACTGAAAATGTAGGGTTGTGGTTTTGAAGTTTTTTTTTTTTAAACAAAAATTGGTTTGGTGCCTAATACTACTAAAATAAATTAATTTATTAATACATTTTGTGTCCATGAAAATTCATTACATGAATTTAAAGTGCCATGTATACAAGTGTCATTGCTCTAATCTGAATACATTCAGTGCACTAATAATTGTATTATAAAGTCTCTCCACATATAAAAGTCTCTAAATAAGATGCAACAAAATTTCTATAAAGTGCTGGGTAAAAGTGACTGGTGCTCAAACCTCATTATCTTTAATATGTGCAGATCACTTTGTGCTCCCCTCCTTTTCCACCTCACTCACCAGAGTTCCGTGACCCCTTATGCAGCATAAGTGGTTCTCAAGCGCTTTAAAGATGAATACTATCTCCTCTAATTATTCTGGTGTCCCCACTGTACTAGAAGAGTTCCTGCAGTTCCTCTCCAGTATGCGTGCATGTAAGGGGAGAAAAGTTGCAGGAGGCAGCCTTTATTTGTTATTAGTGCACCGAGTGTATTATGATTAGTGCAATGGCACTTGTATACATGGCACTTTAGATTCATGTACTGAATTTTCATGGACACATACTTTATTTATTTATTTATTTATTTATTTATCTTAGTATTATTAAGTGCCACACCAATATTTGTTTAATATTTTGGATTGTACCCTTTTCTGGGGATATAATCACAGTGGGGGCAGCAACGTATGGTTTTGACACTATAGTTTGGAGTTCTGTATTTATTTGTGTTTTTTATGTACTCTTTTTTGACATTTTGGGTCAATATTGTGAGGTACTGGCCAAAAAAATAATCACAAACTATGCCACTGGCAAATTTGTAAGCTGAGGGCTTTAGCTTTGTTTTTTTAAAATTGCTTTTAGATCTGTTGTAGCTGCTATTTTCATCAGTGGACTATTACTGCTTTTTAAAAATATCAGGCGCTACACCCAAAATTTCCTAAAAAACATTTTTTTAAGTGGAAATTAATCAGATTGGGATGATGCTGCTGTATTTAAGCTAAGCTAAATGTAAAAGGTAAACAATCAACTACCCACCTACAATATATGTTGCCAGTATATGGTGTAAGCATGCAGTACAAGCAGAGAGCATAGAAAGTTATAAAGTAGACTAGATTTCTGGCATTAATAATACTTTTTTTTGTGTGTATTTTATCAAACAGATTTACCAAAGCTCTTTTAAAGAGGTTGTAATCCTTAAAAAATAGACCTTGTTCCCTTATAGCAGGGTAAACAGCACAGTCCTTGAGAATGGCCGGAGGTCACATGACCGGCCAGAAAACATCTGAGATAAGGTATTTGGAGGAATCGTTTTACACAAACATTTACACTGTGTAGGATGGCTTGATGGAACAGAGGGGCTGGCAGTGAAATTTTTTTTGACTTTATAACCACTTTAACTGTTTATTTTTTAGACCAAATGGGAGCAAATAAGAGAAGTTCATTGTTATGGTTCATGTACTCTTTAAAAATTTTAAGATTTACTAGGGAAAATCTTCACTAACAAGATAGAGTAAAAATCAGGATAGAAGATGATTTTCACTAACGGAAGAGGAATCAGCAAAGGGGACACATCCTACTGACTGTCCCCTGTGCTTATTTTTTTGTTTGTGATTTTGGCTGCACTTAGTCATTAATATTTCTTTAATCCACATAGAGAATGTATATGTGACAGAACCCACTGTCACTGTGTGTTTTGGAGGGGACTGTGCGCAAGCCTCCTACCGACAGATTATGGGCCAGAAGATACTGGAGACCTGGGGACATTGCCTTTTATTTCATTTTATGTTCCCTTTATTCATCTTCTGAACAGCTGAAGATGGCATGACTCAGGGCATTGACTTAATGTAATGCTACAGCCCTTCTCCCCCCCCCCCCCTCCTGTTTCTGTGTCTAATTGTGTGGATTCATGACACAGACAATGGTCTGGACTGGAGACATCTCTCCGCAGGGGGTGTGTATTAAGACTGCCTGTTTCAATGTACAAATGTTCCGTTCCCATTGGCTGGTCCTTGTCCCCTTCCCCCCCTGTGGCAAGGCTAAGGGGAGTTTCCCTAACTGTGTGTAAAACTGTATGTCTTGGAATTTAATAAACAGTTTAAGCTCTGCATGGTTAACCCTCAACACCTGTGTGGATTGTCTCGTGATTGAGGAGTTAAGGGCTGGGTATGGCTAATCTGCAGGCTGCGGGTGCGTTTGGAGGACAGGAGACACAGGTCCAGCGGATGTGCCCACCTGGGGTACTAAGATCCGTTACAGTATATATTTTATTTTTTATTGTAGGTAATAGAAAAACAAATGGTCTTATTTTGAAATTGCAAGGTTCCCATGGAGTCAATGAAATATAGCTGATTCTTTGCTCGGGAGCTTCTCCGCATCATTTAAAAACCTCCTTATTACTGCTAGTCAATCTTCCTTGTCTTTTTTTTTTTTTTTTTTTTTTTTATATTTCTTTATTAAATTTTCCAGGTAAAAAATTATTAACAACACTCCAATCGCTGGAGAATTTTTTCATATACATTTTACACATATTACCTTTTTTCCCTTTTTTTTTTTTTCCCCCCTCCCTTCCTTATCCCCCCCCCCCCGTCTCTTCTTATCATTCGACTCCTATTATTTCTCTGTATTCCCTTGTGTCCTTAAACTCTTGCCACTCATCCCAAATCTCCTCTTCATTCCCCTGTTCCTCCTCCTCCCAGGTCCTCAGCTGCTCCAACTTTCTTATTTTCTCTACTTTTAACAGCCAATCTTTCCTGGAGGGGGCCTCTTCTTTTTGCCAATTAAAGGGAATCAAGCTCTTAGCTGAGTTTAATAAGTGGGGGAGTAATGTTTTTTTATATTGCTTCACTGACATATGGGTTCCATGAAACATGCATTTCCAAGGATCCAAGGGAATATGTATTTTAGTAATTTTACTTATTAATTCTATAACTTCACTCCAGAATACTTTAATTTTTGGGCACTCCCACCATATATGGGCTATAGTCCCTACCATCTGACATCCCCTCCAGCAAAGTCTTGAACTCTCCACCTGAATTCTTCCCATCTTATCAGGAGTGTTGTACCACCTTGTAATCAGTTTATAGTTCATCTCCTCCGTGTTGGTGTCTATCGCGGATTTATGTACTAATTGAAGGCTCTTATCCCACTGTTTGTTGTTACTACACGGGCCGAGGTCTCTTTCCCTTTTTTCTTTTAATGATATTCCTCTCTCTTTTGTTATTGTTAACAGTATTTTATACACATTCGAAATATTATTTATCATCTTATCCTTAAGACATAATTGCTCAAAAGGGCGGAGGTCGTTTATATCTCTCAATGGCTGCGGTAGTGACAATGTGAAGTGCTTTAGTTGGATGTACCTCCACTCATTTATCTTCCAGTTTTCTTTGCTTTGTTTCAGCTCCGCCAAGGTTATAATTTTCCCCTTCTCTACTATATCCCCTAATTGTGCTTCTCCTTCTTCTATCCATTTACCTAATTCCTTCTCTTCCCCTGGTGCAAACAATTTTGTGCCCTGTAACGGGATCAGTGGTGAATTGTGTTTCCAATTTTCTTTTTTATGTATATTATCCCAAACCTTAATAGCATGTCTTGTGATTATATGCGTGTTAGTGTCCAGATTTCTGAATCTCTCAGGTATCCATATAACTTTTGCTAGGTGTGTACCACTCATCGTGCTTACTATTACCACCCAATTTCTATCATTATTTTTTTTTGTCCATTCTATCACCCTTGTGAGTATTGCTGCAAAATAATAATTTTTAAAGTCGGGTAGGGCTAATCCCCCTTGTCCCTTACCTTTACATAGTGTAGTGTACTTTACCCTTGGCTTTTTGTATTTCCAAATAAAGCGGGATATTAATCTTTTAAGTGTTTTAAAAAATACTTGAGGTAATGAAATCGGAATCATCTGGAATTTATATATAATTTTGGGCAGGATTATCATTTTTATCGTATTTATTCTCCCTATCCAGGAAAATATTCTCGGGGATAATCTATTTAATTCTGATCTTACTTCATTCAGAAGTTCTAGAAAATTTGTTTTGTAGAGTTTTTCTGGAGTTGGGGTTAATTTTATCCCTAAATATTTAATCTCATCTTTTCTCCAGTTGAACTGAAATTCTTTTTTTAACATCTCCTCTTCTTGTTTAGGGATATTAATATTTAATATTTCTGATTTTTTTTGATTAATTTTTAAATTGGATAGTTCTCCATATTGTTTCATTATTTTAATTATGTTGGGCAAAGTGATCCTCGGATTACTTATGTAAAGCAGGATATCATCTGCAAAGGCAGATACCTTATGCTCCACTTGTCCCACCTTTATGCCCCCGATGTCCACACTATTTCTAATAGATGCCAGTAGTGATTCCAAAGATAAGACAAATAACATCGGAGACAAGGGACATCCTTGTCTTGTTCCATTGAGCATTTTAAACGAGTCTGACAAAGTTCCATTGACCTTTACCTTTGCAGTTGGTTGATTATACAAAGTTTTGATCCAGGCCAACATTCTAGGTTTTATTCCCAACTCCACTAGGGTGTTTATCATGAACTCCCAGTCTACCCTGTCAAATGCTTTTTCCGCATCTATTGACAGGAGTAGACTGGGAGCTCTGCTTTTTACCATATGGTCTATCAACAGTATAGTTTTTATCCCATTGTCCCGTCCCTGTCTCCCCGGGATAAATCCTACTTGATCATTGTGTATCCACTCCCCCATTAAGTTCTTCATTCTAGTGGCCAAAATTTTTGTGAATAATTTAGTATCAACATTAAGTAGGGAGATGGGTCTAAAACTAGAACATAGTAACGGGTCTTTTCCCTCTTTCCGTATAACTGTGATTGATGCTGACAGGGCCTCTCTACTCATCTCGTACTGAGTCCCTATTCCGTTTATATATTCTTTAAATCTTGGGATTAAAATGTCCTTAAATTTTTTATAATAACCTATGGTAAACCCATCCGGTCCTGGGCTTTTACCTAGGCTCGTTTCTTTAATGGCTCTCTCTATTTCTTGTTCTGAGATTGGTCTTTCTAAGAATGTTAACTTTTCCTCATCTATCTTTGTCAGTCCTGCGTCTACAAGGTATTTTTTGATTTTCTCCCTCCTTTCTGTTTCATTCCCCTGTATCTCACCTTTCTTTACTGCATAAAGATTAGCATAGTAGTTTTGGAATTCTTTGGCTATTCCTGTCGTTGTTTGAATTATTTCCCCATTTTTATTTTTAATTTTATCTACAAAATTTTTTCCTTTCTTCTTTTTCAGGATTTTTGCTAGGTTTTTCCCAACCTTATTACTTTCAATGTATTTTTCTTTTATACATCTTTTCATTTCCTGCTTTATTTCCTGTTCTAGCAGATCTTTCAATTCTTCTCTCTTCACCTCAAGTAAATTATTTATTAATATATCTTGTGTATTTTTATGTTTTTGCTCTAATTGATGTACTTCTGTCATTAGCCTAATCTTATCTTTTATTCTTTCTTTTTTCCTTTGGGTCCCCTTTGAGATAAATATGCCCCTCATATAAGCCTTATGAGCTTCCCATACTATGTCTTTTGGTGCATCTTTTGTATCGTTTATTTGAAAATAGAATTCCAACTCTTTCACTATTTCTTTTTCCCACTTTTTATCTCCAAAAATCTCCTCATTTATTTTCCAAGCATCCATCCTAGGTCGCTCTTTCGCCATTTTTATTTTTACCATAATGAGGGTATGGTCCGACCAAGTCTTGACCCCAATCTCTGCCTCGCTTACCCTTTCGATCCACCTATGTTCGATTAGTATATAATCCAATCTTGAGTATGTTCCATGTACACTTGAGTAACATGTATAATCTCTATCTTTCGGATGGAGAATTCTCCAAATATCTGCCAGTTGATTTGTAAATAGTTTTTCCTTTATTTTCTTTGCCTGTACTTTATTTATCCGTAGGGTTTTTGATGTGGTATCTACTTTAGGGTTAAGGCAGAGATTGAGGTCCCCTGCCAGTATGACTCCTCCTTTTTTAAACTCCATTAATTTTCCCAGTACTTTACCTAGGAAGTCTACTTGTCTCTCATTAGGGCTATATATATTTACTAGGGTCAAATCTTCATCTCCTATTTTTCCTCTCAAAAAGAGGTATCTTCCCTCTGGGTCTACCTTTCTCGACTCTAGAACAAATCCAAGGCCCCTAGAAATGCCAATGGCTACTCCCTTGGACTTCCTCCCGGGTGAGTCCGCGTAATACCAGGTAGGATGGCTCTTAGAATACAATCTGATATTAGATGCATGAGATAAATGAGTCTCCTGTAAGAATGTCAAATCTGCTTTCAAATAACTAATTTCTTTTAAAATTTTTTTCCTTTTTTCTGGAGAGTTTAAACCTCGGACATTGTAAGATAATATGTTAACTATAACCATTGTTTCTTAATCTTCATTACTGTCTTTCTCTATCATCTCTTCAACTCTAAAGTGGCCATAAAAACTGTTCAACCAACACCAGGGATCCCTAAGAGATGGCATTAACCCTCTGATTTTTCTTGTCTTGTGGGTTCTCTTAATTCTTGTATTTTCTTATAGGAGACGTTTTGATCTATTAACTTCTTTTTCCCTCTTTCTTCCCCTTTCCTCTTCCCAACCCTACCCTCCCCTCCCCCAACAATCCCCCTGTCCCCCCAGTCCTTTTTCATCCTTTTGTTTTCATCTTTTTCTTCTGTTTCCACTGATTCAATTCTCCTTCATCAACTTCTTCCTCTGGGCACTCCTGGTCGGTCCAGCCTGGAATATCCATAAGTGGGATTTTTACTGCTTCACAAAAGTCTTTGGTTTCCTCTGGGTATCTAAGGAGTACTGTCCTCCCATCTCTTCTCACTCCTAGGCCTGCTGGGAAGTTCCAAAAGTATTGTATATCTTTTTTCTTTAATATTTCTACCATTGGTCTAAGAATGCGTTTTCTATTAATTGTCTCTTTTGCCAGGTCTGGGAAAATCTGAATGTCCTCCCCGTCATATTTTAATTCCGATCTACTTCTCATTTTCCCCCAGATCTGGGCCCTTGTCTCATATTTATGGAATCTTACAATCACATCTCTTGTTTTCTCTTTTGGTAGGTTGGTTGGTTTACGCAACCTATGAATTCTCTCGAACTCAATTTTATCTTTGGTCACCTTTCCCAGCAGAGGGTTAAATAACTTCTCCAGGGTTTCTTCTAAATTTTCTGTTGGCCCTTTCTCTGGTAATCCTCTTATTCTCAGATTTTTTCTTCGATTTCTATTCTCCTGGTCTTCGATTTTGTATAACATATTTCTCTGCTCCATTTTCATTTTTCTCATTTGTTCTTTTAGATTTTTTAGTTCTTTTCCTTGGGACTCCACCTTTTCTTCTGTTTCTTCTACTCTGCCCAGAATATGCCCAAAGTCGACATGTAATGTGGCCATCTCGGCTTTGATGGATCTTTCAAGGCTGGCAAACATTTCTCGCATTTCTGATTTTGATGGTGGATAATCTTTTTCATTGAATTCATCTTCTCTATTCATGTCTCCATCCTCTATTGTTATACTGCTTCCTCTTGACACTTGTAAGCTTTCTTCTCCACTTACTCCTATATGCTTTTGATTCTTAGTTTTCTTGGTTCCCTCTGTATTTTGTTTGGGTCTAACAACCGGTTGATCCTCTGGCTGTGTGTTTTGACCTTTTCCCTCAGGTGTCATATATTTTTTAATTGTTCCTGGGCTTGCTGTGGTTTTTGGAGGCTTCCCTGCCACTTCCTTTGCCGGTTTACCTCTCATTGTGGATTCGGCTCTGGGGAATAAGCCCTCAGTATAGCTTCCTCTTATGTCTCTATTTTCAGTATGAACTAAATATCATATACATTTATTCAGTGGTTCAAGTAAGAGAGGTCCCACACTTTTTGCACGACAATCTCACTAGTTCTTAAGCTATACACTCACGCATGATAATATAGCTGTGCTACCAGGGGAAGCTGTTGTTGAAGTCAAACATATGAAAAACTTTTTCCAGAACCGTTCAACTAGCTCTTAAGCATACACTTGTAAATAAATACTGTAGCAGTGCTTTCTAAGAAAGCTGATATTTGAGATTGGTCATATAAGGATTCTGGGGGGTTTCCCCTCTCATTCAAACAGGCAGAGTCCCGAACCTTTTCAGCACAAACCCGCCTTCTCTTAGACCTTATACTCATAGATGACAATATGTCTTTGCTTTCAGAGAGGGCCGGTATATTATATCCAATAAAGGAGGATTCTGGGGGGTTTCCCCCCTCCCTAAGTAAGCACACATTTTTTCCAAACAGTCCCGATAATTCTTAAGCTATACACTCATGAAAGATAATCTAGCAGTACTTCCAAGGAGGGCTGATATTGAAATCCTGTGCAATAAAGTCCTGGGGGGTTTCCCCTCTACCATAAGTAAGCAGTGTCCCGCACAATTTTCAGAACCATCCCTCTGACTCATTAAACTGTAAACTCATAAATGAAAATATACAGATGCTTTCACGAAGGGCTGGGAATGAGATCAAGTGTAGTGCAGTTCTATAGGGGTTTCCCCTCATACTTTGGTAAACAGATTCCCGCACATTTTTTCTCAACAGTCTCGTTAACTCTTAAGCTATATACCCCTGGGTGATAATTTAGCAGTGCTTCAAGAAAGGCTGATTTTAGGATCCAACGCAGGGGGGTTCTAGGGGATTTCCCCTCTCGCTTAAGTAAGCATAATCCCGCACTTTCTTCAGATTAGTCCCTCTGTTCTATTAAGCTGCATACTCATAGATGATAATAAGACAGTGCTTTTTAAGAAGAGCTGATGTTGAGAAATAAACGTACAACCTCTCTGGGGGGTTTCCCTCGCACTCAAGCAAGCAAGGTCCCACACCACTTTTCCATCACAGTCACATTAGCTCTTAAGTTATATAAGTAAGCAGAGTCCCACACATTTTTTCCAAACAGTCCCGACAATTCTTAAGCTATACACTCATGAAAGATAATTCAGCAGTACTTTCAAGGAGGGCTGATATTGAGATCATGTGAAATAAAATCCTGGGGGGTTTCCCCTCTACCATAAGTAAGCAGCGTCCCGCACAATTTTCAGAACCATCCCTCTGACTCATCAAACTATAAACTCATAGATGAAAATATGCTGATACTTTCACGAAGGGCTAGGAATGAAATCAAATGTAGTGCAATTCTATAGGGGTTTCCCCTCATACTTTGGTAAACAGAGTCCCGCACATTTTTTCTCAACAGTCTCATTGACTCTTAAGCCATATACTCCTGGGTGATAATTTAACAGTGCTTCAAGGAAGGCTGATTTTATGATCCAACGCAGGAGGGTTCTAGGGGATTTCCCCTCTCGCTTAAGTAAGCATAGTCTCGCACTTTTTTCAGATTAGTCCCTCTGTTCTATTGAGCTGCATACTTATAGATGATAATAAGACAGTGCTTTTCAAGAAGATCTGATGTTGAGAAATAAACGTACAACCTCTCTGGGGGTTTCCCTCGCACTCAAGCAAGCAAGGTCCCACACCACTTTTCCATCACAGTCACATTAGCTCTTAAGTTATACACTCCAAATGATGATAGTATTTTTAAGAAAGACTGTTTTGATATCGTTCATATGAAAATTCTGGGGGGTTTCCCCTCTCACCAGTCCCCTTCGGCTAATCTGTGGCGTTCCTTGTAGAGTGGTATGGTGGGGATGATTACGATGTCCAATGTTGCTGGGTCTCTCCAAGCTGGCTCTCTCGGCGGTGTTCACTCCAATCAGACCTTCTCTCCTGATCCTGGACGCCGGCTCTCCCAGCGTCTCAGCAGCCCCTGCGCTCTGCGGCCACCTCTCCAATACACAGCCGATTCCAATGCTTTGCCATTGAAATGTTATTTATTTTAATGTGTACATCTGCATGTTTTCAAGACCCCTAAAAAAGTTAATCTGTAACATTTCAATTCTTCTTACATTGCAGTTTGATTCTTTATTATTCTGCACTTTATCCAGTAATGCTTTTTTCTGTACCGCCCTCCTAGTTAGGTTGCTAGTTGGATTAAGGAAAATTTAGTTTTTTTTGGCTTCTCTGTAGCCAATGGAGCAAAGTTTGATTGCTTTTGGCTTTTCTGGGTTCTGATGGTTGCAGGGTTGAAGTGCAGCACATTTTCATCCACTGACAAAAACTATGACAAAAATCAAATCGGACAAAAAATGTGAGGCAGGGCCATTTACTAACTTCCGGCTTCGTTTGCTTCCGCTCCCAGCAAGCAAGCGAGTTGAAGTGACTGTGTGCACCATCCATGACGACTGCCAGAGACCAGAGCAGCACCGTGCATTACAGGCCATCCCTTAGACCTGAGACCACCATCCAGCACTGTGCAGCATTACAGGCCTCCTCTGACCAGTGACCCCCGGCATGGCGGCATCCAGATTACAGATCATACCTCAGACCGGAGACCACCATCCAGAGCATTCTGCAGCAGTACATGCCTCCTTAGACCACCATCCAGAGTGGCTTAATCTGTATCTGTGAATTTGTTCAAACCTTAATACCATAAATAATTACATGATATTAGATTTTTTTACTCCAGGAGTATATAATGAGTTTGGAAATTCTTTAGAAATGCTTAAAGAATAAATTACAATTGAACTAAACACATTCGATTTTAGTTGACTAAAATTATTTTATTTCACTAAAATGTACTGGAGATTTTAGACGACTAAAATGGGACTAAAACGGTGTTTAAGTCAAAGACTATGACTAAAACCAAAATTAATTGCAGATGACTAAAAGAGGACTAAAACAAAAATGGCATTTTAGTCAAAATTTAATGCCAAAATTAACACTGGTGTGAAGAGGCAAACCCTGAACCTGCATATCCATACAGCCACAGCCAATCCCTGGAAGGAAGTGTGACCAGTAGGGTGCTGAGGTGTGTATAGATAGGCTGGGGCCTGTGGGCCTCTGGGTCACTTAGCTTATGTTTGTAGAAGGCCACCAGGGCCCCAGCTCAGGGAAAGCTTAGGGATCCATGTCTGAAGTTGCTGGAAGCAGTTTGGAGAAAGTCTAAAGTGGATCTGGCCGGGAGGCTCACAGCACAGAAGATGGTTGGTACAGCAGGAAAGCATTCAAGCACACAGGATACAGTGAGTACAGGCCTGAGAGAGATACTAGAGACTGTTCTTACTAAACCCTTGAAGAGACTGCTCAAGATTTGCTGGCTCAGGTATGCTCTTGCATTGGAGTCCACTAAACTGTGGTTCATTATTACTAGTCTAGGGAGGGGTTTCGCACAGAAGAGTCACTCATAGCTAGAGAGTGTCCTCCATTCTATCTTGTACTAAATTTGGACTATCCTAAGGCCTACCCTGCACTCTAATCAAGTTCAACCAGCATTAAACTACAAAAAGACATGCACTACCTGTTTCTTGAGTTGTGAGAATGTGGAAATGCACACTGTGCCTGGCTGCTGTGTGCCTCATAGGGAATGGAACCTGGGATAAAACAGCCAGCCTGGTCTGGGGGTCTGTGCTTCACTTAAATATTAAATACATTTTAAAAAAAGCACAGCAAGTGTATTTTCTTTTTTTTTAAACAACATAAAAAAACAGAGGTTTTTAACTCCCTGTTATTGTAGTGCACATTACCACAACAAGTAGAACCACAGTGCCGCACACCATAGTTCTATTCATTTTGGGTGCCACCCCAGTGAACTTGACACAATGCACCACAGCATATCTGTGTTGTAGTGCCCCAAGAAACATAACTATGAACATTCTGTGCACTGTGTTGCACTACATTAAAAAAAAAAAAAAGAAGTCAGTTTGAATTTGTTGTGGAGCGTTGGCCGTCAATTAAAAAATATTGGTTTCCGCGCACCCAACTAATTAAATTCAAGATACCAACAATACCTTTTGAAGCCATCCACAGCTTGGCCCCTATCTACATCACTATCCTAGTCTAAAAATACCAACCTAATCATTCTCTTTGTTCCTCCCAAGACCTCTTGTTCTCTAGCGTTACCTCGTCCCCCCTCCAGGACTTCTCCAGAGCCTCACTCATCCTCTGGAACTCTCTACCCTAATCTGTCCGACTATCTCCTACTCTGTCCACTTTCAGACGATCCCTGAAAACTCATCTCTTCAGAGATACCTATCTGGCCCCCCACCTAACATCTAGCGTGGAGCTTTGGAGGGCGGGGGCAACAGGCGTCGCTTAGCAACGCCCCAAGCTAAAGCCAGGAGCTGCAATAGCTCCTGTGCTGTATGCCACAGTTTGAGCGGATGAGTTACGGGTAAGCCCCCTCCTTGTTTTAAGGGGGGAGGGAAGGGTGGTTATACTGACTCTTGTGCATGTAAACTGTAACTGTAATTATTCAAAGAGAAATGAGAAAGGCGAGTAAAAAAGGCAAACATACAGAATCGCTTTTCAAAACTATACCCATTCAAGAACTTGGATGCTGTCTTTTGGGAGACGGCTCCCAAAGTAGACGTAGCTTTGCAGCTCCTAGCAAGGCACGTTTCCCTGCCATTGGAGGATTCTACTACCTTAAGAGACCCAATGGACAGGCGCGCAGATGCAGATCCTAAAAAGATCTATTTAACAGCAGCTGCCAAGTCATAGCTCTAACCTCTATTTCCAGGGTTCTAAAGGTCTGGGTCATAAATGTTGAGACAGCCCTAAGGTCAGGCGTAGAGATGGCCAGAATTATAAGGCTGTCGGCTGTCTTTCTGGCAGAATCTTCCGTAGACCTTGTCAAACTGCTTGCAAGGCTCTTGACTCATTTGATGACAGCTAAGAGGGCCCTGTGGTTGCAGCATTGGTTGGCAGATGCCACCTCAAAACAGGTACTCTGTAACATCCAGTATAATAGCAGAATGCTATTTGGAGAGACCTTGGAAGAAGCTATCAAGTGAGTAACTGGAGGAAATTCGGGCCTGCTACTGCAAAGAACCAAAAGGACATAGCAAGCCATTCGTTTCGGACAATAAGATTTCATCAGAGCTCAAGAGGCCAGGTTGTATAGGCCAGGATGAGAATATGGGGGGGGACGCAAAGCTCCTTTCTACAGAACTTAAAGTTCATGGCTGCTCAGACCGCTAAAGAAGCAGAGAAGTCTTTTTGACGGTTTGTCCGTCCAGTCTCGCCAGGTAGGTGCTAGGTTGGCGACCTTTTGGGGGGCATGGGTGGAAAAGGTAATGGAAAACAATAAAACAAGGTGACAGGATAATTATTCGAGAAAAGACACCAGATATCTTTCTCCAAACAGAATGGCCACAAGATCAGAGGAAACAGAGGTTCTTACGAGAATATGTGACTGAATAACTTCATTAGGATGCAATCTCTCCAGTTCCTCTATGACACTAAAAAAAGGAGTTTACTCATTAATGTTTTTAGTGTCCAAAGCATCGGGAGATCTCAGACCAGTCTTAGACCTAAGGTCTTTGAACCACTTCATCCATCCCAAGAAATTAAAAATGGAATCAATATATACAATTATATTGATTCTGCAACCAGGGGACTGGCTGATATTGGTCGATTTGACAGATGCTTATCTGCATGACTCAATAAACCGACATCACCAACAATATCTCAAATTCATAGTAGGAAAACATAATTTTCAATTCAGGTGTCTTCCCTTCGAAATCAGTACGGCACTCCAAGTCTTCCCTGAGATTTTACTAGCTACCATTGCAGTAATACGTAGGATGAAGATAAAAATCTTTCATTACCTCATTACTTACTAAAGATGCTATCCGAACTTGGCTGAATTATCAACAGACAGAAAAGCCATCTGGTTCTATCCCAGGAAATGGAATGCCTAGGTCTTATGTTCATCACCAACATCCGAGTTAGTCACTTGCCTCAACAGCGTGATAAAATCCCCATCGAGAGACAGTATGACGCTCCTGGGGATGTTCACAGCAGCGACCCCAGCTGTTCCCTAAGCAAGATTTCATACAAGGGCATTCCAAATGTCCTTTCTAGACCAATGGGACAGCCTATAATTGGACCAGAGGATCTTCTTCCCAAGACGGATCCGCTAGGGCTTGTCGTGGTTGATAGCATCAGCAACTTTGTCACAAGGCATGCCTCTCAGTCTGGCAGAATGGATCCTGATAACCTTGGATGCCAGTCTCCAGGGCTGGGGTGCTCACTGCCTCGGCAGGCAGGTCCAGGGCAGATGGAACATGACAGTGTCTCCAACCTTCTGGAGTTACAGGCAGCATACCTAGCCTTACTGGCATTCAGGAATCAAATTTACACTGTTATACAAGCTGTAAACTCACTACTTTACATTGTAGCAAAGTGTAATTTCTTCAGTGTTGTCACATGAAAAAATATAATAAAATATTTACAAAAATGTGAGGGGTGTACTCACTTTTGTGAGATACTGTAAGTCTTTATGTGTGTTTATTTGTTTTTTTTGGGGATGTTTTTTTGGGAGCCCTTAACCACACCCAAAAAATGTCAAGCCCCACCTTTAACCACTTTACCACCGGAGGATTTTGCTGTGTTACGTCCAGGCCACTTTTTGCGATTCGGCACTGTGCGACTTTAACTGAAAATTGCGCGGTCGTGCGACGCCGTACCCAAACGAAATTTACGTCCTTTTTTCCCCACAAACAGAGCTTTCTTTTAGTGGTATTTGATCACCTGTGCGATTTTTACTTTTTGCGCTATAAACAAAAAAATAGCATAATTTTTGAAAAAATAACAATATTTTTCACAATTTTTTTATATGAAATTCCCCCCCAAAAAAATGTAAAAATCAAAATCTTTTTACATTTTTGGCCAATTTGTTTTCTGCTACCTATGTTTGGTAATAAAAATCACAATAAGCGTATTTTGATTGGTTTGCGCAAAAGTTATTGCATTTACTAACTAAGGGAAAGATTTCTGTAATTTTTGGTGTTTTTTTTTTTTAACGAGTAATGGCGGCGATCTGCGATTTTTTTTGCGGGACTGCGACATTGCGGTGGACAGATCGGACCCTTGACTGACATTTTTGACACTCTTGGGGGTACCAGTGATATTACTACAGTAATCAGTGCTATAAATATGCACTGTTACTGTAAAAATGACACTGGCAGGGAAGGGGTTAATGTATGCCTTGTGCTTACTAACGTGTGTGGGGGGAGGTAACTGAGTGACACAGCTATGCTGAACCCTGCAATCTGTCACTGTCTGTCACTTAGGAGATCCGCCCGCTTTGTTTACACAAGCGGGCGGATCTCCAAACTCGATTCCCCGACGATCGGGGAAGAGCGGCGGTGATCACCGCCGCTCCTCCCCTGGCCCGACTCCCGCTGTGACTGAATACAGCGGGAGCGAGCCTCCGGTGGCACGCGTGCACCGCCCACAAGGGGAGGAGTCCAGCGACGTAGGTCTACGTCGCTGGACGGGAATTAACCACTTTGCCGCAGTAGAGCTCCAGTGAGCGGTCGGCAAGTGGTTAATACTACTCTGCCTACACTTCATATCTGGAAAAAGAAATTTGAGAATGTTGGCAACTATGCACTTGCCAACACCTACACTTTTGTAGCAACAATTCCATGACATGTTTCCCAGTTGCTGGAGTGGAAAAAAAAGCTGTCCCCAAACGACCCCACTCCCAGCCTGCAGAAAGCAGCAGGAGACAAAGTAAGAACATGAAGAGGTGGGTTGAGAGGGGGAGCAGGAGAAGAGGAGGAAGAGGAAGATTGGCAGGTTTTACTTGGGACTTTTCACACTTCCAAAACCCCAGGCATGATATGAGTAAGCATTTGGAGGACAGCATCAGTGACACAGAAGACTCCTCCACCACAGGCACTTTGTGGTGTATGGGGCCCTTCATGCTCTGGTGCCTACATAAGGGCCCCCCACATACGTCTGATTAAAGAGAGAGATAATTATTGGATTGTCACTCTCATGAATCCATATAATGTAGCACTACTCCCATGGGAGCTGCTGGTTACGGATTCCCCTGGGTTACCCATAGCAACAACTTAACAAAAACCAAAACTCCTAGACTGTTTTCTGACTGAACCAAGCACTTTGAAATTGCTATATTGTCCTTTTTATTTGAGAACTTGGATAGGAGAAGGGATGAGTGGGATACTCCAACTGAATAAACTATGCACAAATGCTGGGACTGCTGAATATAAATGAATGCAGCAAGGCGCTGCTTCACCTTGACAATGCAGTGAAGAAGTATTAGATGAGCTGTACTGTACTGTAGATCACTCTTCAGGGCCCTACTTGGTACCCCCTTTGTCCCTATTCTTTAGGGTTCTCTACACGGCACCCCCTTTACTGTAACACTCAGTGTGAGCTAGCTCCTTGATCCTCTGACTGGAGTGGTCCCCCTTCCTGGGCAGACCCTTTGGCAAGTCCCCTGGTACTCAAGGATACTGTTTTTCCCAGAAGACTCTGCCAGCAGCTCCACCGTCAGCTCCACTGGATTCTCTGCAGCTCAGCTCCACACCTGGGTCATTAGGCCGACTGGCTAAGACCACCTTCCTCATGCACAGCAGGAGGAGAGACAGCCATCTGCCTCCTCCTGGGACTCTGCTTCCCGCCAAAGAAGCCCTGTCACATGTCCCCTCCGCTTTTATGAGCACTCCCAGGATGTATTGCAAGAATGCCCTCCCACTTGGACTCCCACAAAAGCTAATGTGTCACTGGCTGGGTTTCCTCCACTGTCCAACAAGCTCCCTCATTGGATACAGTGGGGACACTCCCTCAGACCCAGTGAATCACACCTGGAAACATGTAACATGGTTGTAGCATTTATTGATGGTGGTGGGAATGCCTTTGTTGATCACGTTAAAGAGCAACAAAAGCAGTAGCAGGCCTCAACATGGCCTTTCAATAAGCACTATCTTACCAGCAGAGGAAAGCAGCTGCACAGGATACATAGCATGTAAGGCTAAGTTCACACCTGTATGACTGCATGAGCCGCAGTTTGCCTGGGCATGGGAGCCCATTTATGTGAATGGTCTGTCATGCCCTGCTAAACGCAGGAAAGAAGTCCCTGCAGTATTGTTGAAATTGCAGCCCGCACGGGAATCTTGGTTCCCAGTACAGTTGCAATTTCCAGGGTGGAGCGGCATGCCATTAGGATTAATGGCACCTGCTCCTGGGTCCCAGTACGGTTGCAATTTCCAGTGCGGAGCGGCATGTCATTAGGATTAATAGCACCTGCTCGTGGGTCCCACGCTTCTCTGTGTGAGTGGTTGTGACTGCCGGTATTTGTGTGGGTCCCGCAGCGGCACCACCCACACAGATGTGAACCTAGCATCAAGGTAAATAATCCACTGAACAGCAATGACCCCCGCTGATACCAATGTCCCCCACCCTAATTTCACCAAGTACCAGTGCTCCCCCCTCTCCGTTCTCAGAGCATCATTGTCTTCCTCTACACCCAGAGAGCCCCAGTGCCTCTCTCTCTCCACCAACAGAATACTACAGAGCAGGGGCGTAACTACAGGGGTTGCAGGGGTTGCAATTGCAACCGGGCCCCATGCTCCAGGGGGGCCTGTGTGGCTCCCCTGTACACCTGGATAGGGTTGGATAGGATGACACAATAGTGAACCAGGAAGGGGTCGGTAAATATGTAATTTGCCAGCTTCTTCCTTTTCTGAATGGACAGAGTCATAGTCAGTGACATTAACCACTTAAGCCCCGGAAGATTTTACCCCCATTCCGACCAGGGGGTATTTTGCGATTCGGCACTGCGTGAATTTAACGCACAATTGCGCGGTCGTGCGACGCTGTACCTAAACGAATTTGACGTCCTTTTTTTCCCACAAACAGAGCTTTCTTTTGGTGGTATTTGATCACCTGTGCGATTTTTTGATCACGCGCTATAAACAAAAAAAGAGCGTCAATTTTGCAAAAATAGCAATATTTTTCACATTTTTTTATATGAAATTCCCCCAAAAAAAAATGTAAAAATCAAAATTTTTAAAAATTTTCGGCCAATTTATTTTATGCTACCTATGTTTGGTAAAAAAAATCGCAAAAAGCGTATTTTGATTGGTTTGCGCAAAAGTTATCGCGTTTACTAACAAAGGGAAAGATTTTTGTCATTTTTGTTGTTTTTTTTTTTAACGCGTAATGGCGGCGATCTGCGATTTTTTTTGCGGTACTGCGACATTGCGGCGGACAGATCGGACCCTTGACTGACATTTTTGACACTTTTGGGGTTACCAGTGACATTTCTACAGTAATCAGTGCTATACATATGCACTGTTACTGTAAAAATACACTGGTAGTGAAGGGGTTAACTTTATTTGGAAGGGAGGGGCTGTGTGTGTCCCTAGGGGCGTGGTTTCTACTGTGATTGGCTGTGGCTCTAGCTGTAAGGACACTGATCAACGGATCTACATACCAGATCCGTTTTATCAGTGTCTTTGCAGCGAGGAGAATGACAGGCAGTTTGTTTACACAAGCTGCCTGACATTCTCCCTCTCCCCCGCCGATCGCCGAGTGGCCGGCGGACATCGGGTCCGCTGGTCACACGCGCGGGGGGGTCCGTGACCACGCGGGAGCGGGAGCGCGCCCCGGGGGGCGCGCGCTCGCTCCCTAGACCCTCACAAGCAAGCAACGTAGCCCTACGTTAGTTTGCCTGTGAGGGGCTGACCGCCGACGTAGATAGTCGTGCGGCGGTCGGCAAGTGGTTAAATAAAATGATAAAAATAATACAATTAAAATACCAAAAAATAAAAACTACTGACACCAGTGGATGAACTAGCAAAGGTCACACTTGCAACTGGCATTCCACCACCGAGGGGAGGACCCAAGATGGCAGGAAGGGGGCCCACTGCAGAACTTGTGAAAGGGTCCCGCAACGAGCGTAAAGGGCCCCAGGATCAGTGGGAACACCCCCAGGCTTGAAGGGAAGGGCCCCGGCCAGGGGTCATGGGGGCCCTTCATGGTTTCTTGCACCGGGGCCCTGAAGGTTCTAGTTACGCCTCTGCTACAGAGCACCAATGTTTCCCTTTATTCCTCCACTGAGTACCCATGCTCCATTTTCTCCCACTGAGCACCCCCCTCCCCCCCCCCCACACCATTGGGCCATTTTTTTTCTCCCATTGACCACAAACTCCAGGAATTTTTTTCCTCCAAATGACCAGCGCCGGACTTTTTTTTTCCTCACGCTGACCACAGATAGCAAGTTACCTTTTTTCCCCTGATCACCAACATTGGGTATTTTTTCCTCTCCCTAACCATTGACACCACATATCTTTCCATTCCCCTGACCATCAACCCTGATTTTTTTCTTCTCTTGCTGACCACCAGTGCCAGCCATTTTTCACCCCCCTTGACCATAGACATAAACCACCTTTATGCTTGCTGACCAGCAACATAAGGGGCACTATGACAACATTGGATGCTGTGACCACTTTTCACCATGGCATGCATGGTATATTTTATTTCCATTACAAGTTGTCCCTCTTTCTCAACTTCTGATGTTAGGAAGTATGAAATCCCAGTGGCCAGGCCTGGCTAGAGGCAGCAGTGTCTGAATCTGATGGTCAGCGACTATATACGCTCCAGAGCTGACTCTAAAACACACATGAGGTACCAATGGAAATGATTTGCCAGGCTTATTGTAAATGTGAATGATTAAAAACGGTAGAGATAAAAATAAACTGTGTGGTGACAGTTGCCCACTAGATGTCTCCAACAGACTTGGAAAACATTTGCATGCATGACAATTACATTTATGCTAGACATCCCTAGCCAATTCCATATTTTAGTAGACACAAACCTTAAGGACCGGTTTACACCACATGTAGTCCAGTTTTTTGTCTGAATCAGAAACACATGGATAGTAGGTTATATGGTTTTCCAATGGCATAGTTCACACCAGTTCCTGGGCATTCCAGTTCTGGAAAAAAGGTAGAACATGCTGCATTTTTTCTGCACTGAACTGTACTGGAACGCAGTAAAATGCATCAAAAATGCACTGGAATGCACTTAAATGCACAAAAAAATGCACCAGAAAGCATGTGTCATCATTTAAAGTGAAGAAAAACAAAAGAGAAAAAAAATGCACTAGAAAGCATCAACAACGCACCGGAAACACATCAAAAACGTGCATGCAGAAATTAGTCCGGAACGCATCTGGGCTGCGTTTCTATGGTATAAACTGGCCCTTAAACAATTATTTTTTGTGCCACAAAATAAATTATATTCACATGTGAATCTTGTTGGACAAATGTGGCAGAAATGGAACAATAGCCAAGACTGATTTTCCATTTTTTTCTTATTGGTATTTATATAGTGCTGACAATTTATGCAGCGCTTTACATATATATTGTACATTCACATCAGTCCCTGCCCTCAAGGAGCTTCCACTCTAAGGTCCCTAACTCACATTTATTTACTTACCAGTGTGTCTTTGTAGTGTGGGAGGAAACCTACGCAAGAGTAAAGAAAACATGAAAACTGCGGGTGGGTAGTGTCGTGGTTGGGATTCAAACCAAGGAACCTAGTGCTGCTATGCAGAAGTGCTAACCACTATGCCCCTGTGCATTTTTTTAGGCTTACAGTGGGTGGTAGTAAATCCAAAAACAGAAATGCAATAAATTGCAGCTTATCAATCCATAGATATGGAGGCTGCATTCGGTTTTCTTTTTTTTTTTTTTTAGGTTTTATTTTCTAGAATTCACCTGGTGATCCAGCCACTAATAGAGTTCCCTTAACCTGGTCATAGTTCAGTTTCTCTTTGCTCAGCCAGGCCGCTGTACAAAATAAAAGCTGAACTGATTTCCCCACACATTCAAGGTAGAAGGGGTAATCCTCCCTGCTGTGTCATTGTAGTCTGACAGCAGGAATCCTCTGCCGACAGAATGCACTGATTGAGCAAAAATATACAAACAAGCATGTTCATGAACACGAACGACCATACATGATTCGAAAATCCTCCAGTTCCTTATGCATTGCCAGCTGTCTGCATTAGGGTGTCTGCATTCTGGATGAAATAGTAAAGCAAACACCTTTGGACAGTAGCATTGTCAGTCTGGGTGGAGGGTAGGGGTAGGCAGGAATGATTCATTTTTTTTGTTCAACAAAAAAAATGACTTGATTGCCCCATCCACATATTCGAGGTGGATTGGGGGATCCTCCCTGCTGAGCCTTTGTGTTCTGACAGTGGGGAGACTTCCCCATCATCTGAATACACTAATCAGCATGGTGGTGCTAAAAAAGCAGAAATTTTTCAACACATAAGCAAAGCCCTGTACACACGTACCGATTGTCGGCCGTAAATATTCGGCCGACGACCGATCGGCCGATTGTAGGCTTGTTAGTATGATGCTTCCGACAGCCGACAGCGCATTTTCGGCCGAACAGAATCTGTTGTGCAGGCATTAAAATTTTTGTTGGCCAACACCAGAACGGCCGATTGTTCGCCAGTCAGTACAGAATTCGGCCGACAGACAGCCGATTAGCAAGACTGGGCATGCTCAGAAAAGAAAAAAGACAAGGAAAGTTAACCATCACATGACATCACTTCTGCAGTCGGCTGTTGTTGGCCGACAAAATTCGTGTGCAGTCTTTTGCAGTTTTCAACAGACACGACAGCCCTGGACAAAAGATGGCCGATCGTTCGGCCGACGATCGGTACGTGTGTACGAGGCATTAGGCTCATGTATTGGAACAACAACACTGTGCCTATGGGTCAAAATTCGGGCCTGTTCCTGCTAAACTGGTCGCATTTCCATTCATGTATGTGCGGCTTTAGACTAGCAGATTTAGATGGACTTGAAAAAAATATTGAAGCTGAAATGGTTTGTCTCAGCCCTCTATTTAATACTTTATCTGGACAGCTTATGCTATTAAAGTAAGTAAAAAAATAACAAACTTTCTGGCTGGGTCACCAGGTGAATATTAACCGGTTGCCGACCGCCGCTATACGTCGGCAGTCAGCCCCGGCCAGGCAAAGTGACGTATATATACGTCACTAGCCTGTCACTTGCTTGGGAGCCAATAGCGGGCGAGCGCGCGCCCGCGGAGGCGCGCTCCCCCCCCGGCTCGTTCCCCAGCAAGTCCGTGCGTGTGACCGGCGGACCCGATGTCCGCCGGTCACTCTGCGATCGTCGGTGAAGAGGGAGAAAGTCAGGCAGCTGATGTAAGCAAGCCGCCTGTCATTCTCCCCTGTGTAGAAACAGTGATCACACGGTTCTACTATGTAGGACCGTTGATCATTGTTCCTACACTTCACGCCACAGCCTATCACAGTAAGAATCACGCCCCTAGGGACACACACCACCCCTCCCTCTCAAATAAAGTTAACCCCTTCACTACCAGTGTCATTTTGCAGTAACAGTGCATATGTATAGCACTGATTACTGCAGTAATGTCACTGGTAACCCCAAAAGTGTCAGTCAAGGGTCCGATCTGTCCGCCGCAATGTCGCAGTACCGCAAAATAAAAATCGCAGGTCGCCGCCATTACGCGTTAAAAAAAAAAACACCAAAAATGACAGAAATTTTTCCCTTAGTTAGTAAACGCAATAACTTTTGCGCAAACCAATCAAAATACGCTTTTTGCGATTTTTTTTTACCAAACATATGTAGCAGGAAACAAATTGGCCAAAAATGTTAATAAATTTTGATTTTTACATTTTTTTGGGGGGGAATTCCATATAAAAAAATGTGAAAAATATTGTTGTTTTAGCAAAATTTTTTGTTTATAGCGCAAAAAGTAAAAATCGCACAGGTGATCAAATACTACCAAAAGAAAGCTCTGTTTGTGGGGAAAAAAAGGACGTCAAATTCGTTGACGACCGCGCAATTGTCCGTTAAAGTCACGCAGTAAAAAAATCGCAAAAAACCCCCTGGTCAGGAAGGGGGTAAAATATTCCGGGGCTTAAGTGGTTAAGAAAAATAAAAACCTTAATAAAGAAAATTAATGCAGCCACCACATCCAAGGCTTGGTTCACACTGCCGCCACGGCAAAGTTGTACGACTTTGCCCTGCAACTTCCTTCTGACTTGGATTCTATTTAGAAGCCTGTACAAGGGCTGAAATCGCACCCAAGTCGGACCAAAATAGTGCAGGAACCTTTTCTAAAGTCAGAGCGACTTGTGTAGGATATCAGTTAAGACAGCTCTCATTAGAAAACATTGAATTTGATATGTCATGCGACTTGGGGTCTCACAAGTCGGATCCAATGTCGCAGCAGTGTGAACCAAGCCTGGTATGTTATTTGATTTCAAGTGGTTGTACGAGAGTGATGCTTGCAGCTGAAGGCATCACCTCAATACCATCTTTTAGAGCCGACGGTCAGCTCTCTTGTAATAACAACCAGAGCTGCTAAGCAGTTACTCGGTTTTTAGTACAAGCAGCAGAAGGGGACACCCCCTCCTGCCACCTTCCATGGCTCGATGCGGCCCTCCTATAACATCAGGAGACCCGAGCAGGCTGGAGACCCAAAGAAAGCTGGGATCGGCTTTGACCAGGTCTCGGATATGGTAACTCGGAAGCAATGACATGACATCACTCCTGGTTTACTGGAGTCTTAAACGTGCCAATTTTTGAAAATCAAAAGTATTTAAATACGCAGATCTTGGCATTTTGAATGTTTTCAAGTGCAAAGGAGGGATTGGGGTCTTTTAGACCCCAGATCCCTTTATAAAGAGTACCAGTCACCTGCCTATTGCTGTCACATGGATGTTTACATTATTTGTGACAGGATTAAAAGTGGTTTAAAAAAACTATTTATTAAAATTAAAGCAACAGTGTAAAAATAAAAAAATAATAATAATAAAAAAAAATTTAAAATGCCACTGTACCCCCGTGCTAGAGCACAAAGGTGAACGAGTGTGTTGGTCCTGAAGACACGCAAGCCGTGATTGTCCCACACATGTGAGGGATCACCAGGAACGTTGGATCATGGGCAGTAATTCTAGTACTAGACCCCCCCTGTACATCTAAAGTGGTAACCTGTAATGGCTTTTAAAACGTCGCCTACGGATAGCAAAATTGATGGCGTTTGTTGTCGTTGTGCAGGCGAGCGCAATTTTAAAGCATGACATGTTTGGTATCTATGTACTCAGGGTGACATCTTTTATCATTTACAAAAAATTGGGTTATGTATTGTTTTTTTGCAATAAAATGTAAAAAAGTGTATTTTTTTCTCAAAAACTGCGTTTGAAAAACCACCGTACAAATGCTGTATGACAATACAAATTGCAAAACCCACCAATTTATTCTCAAGGGCCTATGCTTTAAAAAAAAAAAAAAAAAAAAAAGTGTTTTGGGGTTCTAACTAATTTTATAGCAAAAAAAAAAAACAAAAACTGATTTTCACATGTAAACAAAAAGTGCCAAAATATCTGGTCTTTAAGTGGTTAATGAGCTACAATAATAAATTTAATACATATTTTTGTTTTTCCTGCAAGTAAAAATTAGGATTGCAGTGCATGTGTCCTATTGACCAAGAGATGATTGTTTTAACGTACTGGGGTTTCTGAATGTCTTGCACTGTAATATTTAAATTTCAACACTTGGCAGTGCTGAGAGCTTGCCTACCCCCCTCCTAAATGTTCATCAACATAATGGATGGCTGCAATGGATGGCTGCACTGGCCATTAGTAACATGTGGTGGGGGGCAGTGCGAGGCAAGCTCTTAGACTACCAGAAAGTATCAATTTGCATTACAATGATGAGGGATTCAGAGCAATGGAGAAAGCATCTAAAAGTATCTACAGCTATAATTCCACAGTCTTTTCAGCACCAACTACCAGAATCTTTGTACTTCTCCAAGAGGGTGGTTTCCCTGTGAAAAATGTTTCTTGTCCTACCTCTGCTACAGCCATTTTTACCAGTCAGATGTATTTACATTATATATAAATTAGCGATCGACCGATTATCGGCGTAGCCGATATATCGAGGGCCGATATGCACTTTTTTCCAATATATCAGAATCGGCCCCCGGAGGTTACCGATATTTCGGGAAAATGCATTTACTGGAGTAATGCCTGTGGCTAGAGGCATCACTCCGGTACTGGCGTCCATAGCCGACGATCGGCTGTCTTGTAGTGACAACCGATGCGGCTGAGAAGCCGCTCGGCTGTCATTATAAGAAGCTGGAGGGGACCACCTTCCGCGGCTCCCCCGGGTCTCCCGTCCCACCGGGAGACCTGGGCAACCAGCCTGCATGGCCCACATTCGGCTCTGATCGGGTCTCCATGCAAAAACCTGGAAGTGATGTCATGAGTGACATAATTTCTGGGTACTGTCTGGCACCAGATTAAAAAAAATGACAGCATTCAAAAACAGCCAAACTTGGCGTTTTGAATGCTTTTAAGTGCAGAGGAGATGTTTGGGGTCTTTCAGACCCCCAGATCCCTCCATATAAATACCTGTCAAAAAAATAAATAAATAAATAAAAAAAAAACATGTTTTTTAAATGTACAGAAATATTGGGCCGATACCGATATGCATTGGCCAAAATATCGGTATCGGTATCAGCAATGAAAAACCAATATCGGTCGATTACTAATATAAATGTTGTTTTGAGTTCTGACTGCCTGTTTGCCATCTCTTTCCACAACTTCCTGGATGCCCTGCATGCTCTGTAGCTCCTTCTCTACTGTTTACTTTTAGTTTCTACGGACTACATATCCCATGGTACCTTGCTGCCTCCTGAAGCTCCTCCTCTCAGCACCTCTTCAGTTCAGAAGATAGGCTCTGTGAAATGTGTGACACAGCAGTGCCTATTTACTGGGCATAGTGAATACGTCTCACAGAATTCAAGGAAGTAAATGTATGGGGATCCTCACAAAGTAAGTTTACAAACTTCAAGATCGTTTATCGTAATAGGAGTAGGCTAAAAATAATGAAAATACAATGTGGAAAGAATATATAATTTTACATTTTGACCATGGATACGCTTGAAGGGAACAAAAGCCTATTGCCACAGACACTTATACATATACAGTAGACAGTTCTTTGCCAGCTGCTGTATTTATAAAGAAGGAACATTTAAAGTGTCACCTTAACACTAAAATCCCTGCATCTATAGATCTCCAAAATCTAACACTAACATATCTAGCCCTGTAAAGAAGAAATCAGTATACATACCGTTTTTTAAGCCGATCCGACCCGATCCCATGCTGAGCTGACAGCGGTGGCTTCGCTGTGGAGGTGGGTGCAGAGGACACAGCCGACAACGGAAGCCCCATAGTAAGTCTATGGGCGACGTCACGCCCCATTCATTTCACAGCCGTTGTCGGCCGTGTCCTCTGCAGAGATTTCGCCTGGAGGCCGGATTGGATCGGCTTCAAAAAAAGGAATGTATACTGATTTCTTCATTACAGGGCTAGATAGGTTAGTGTTAGATCGTGGAGATCTATAGATGCAGGGATTTTAGTTTTAGGGTGGACTTATCCTTTAAAAGATTTGGTGGTTGTAAAAAATAACTAACAATCTGCAGATTAAAACAGAAGGTAATTTTATTAACGCAAGATTACAAAATACCTTGTGTGGGATATATATCAATTTATGTAACAAACTTATAGTTACCCTTTACCAGATTGCTTGACATTCCTTGTATAATAATCTTTATATAGTAAAAATATAATACGTTTTATGAACAACTACAGAATCAAAATCCAACTAACCTCTACTTCTCATTGCAATAAAGCATTTCCATGTAGAATACAGACTAATAGAGAGAGTGAAACACTGCTCCATGTGAGTCTCCACTGTTCCCGGTTCCCACTGCCACTGATGGGTGCTGGCCCTGTATGTCACTAACAGTGGCGTAGCGTGGGGGGTGCAGGGGGGGCGGGCCGCACCGGGCGCAACATCTGGGGGGGCGCATCCGCAGTGTCACTCTGTCTGTCTGACTATGACATACACAGTTCACACACTGTCTGTGGCTGCCTCCATCTTCAGGCTGGGAGATGTCCAGCACGGCCGCCCTATGGCTGAAAATAGCAGGTCGGGGCGGGGAGGGGAGGGGCTGGACTGTGCCTCACCTGTCCATTGGTGTAGGGTGGGGTGGCGTTGCAAACCAAGCCCTGCCTATGCCGCCTCTCCTCACTGCTCAGTCAGTTTAGCAGTGAGTGAGTCAGCAGCCTGGCGCTGTCACAGAGTGGGTTTTTTTTTTTTAATCACCTGATTAGAGCCAGAGGCTCTAATAGGCTTCAAAAAAGGGTGGACCCGGGGTGCAGAGCAGTGCGCCCCGAGCCCACCCATTGTGTGACAATAGCGAATGAAAATTCGCTATTGTCACATGGATCCTCCTCCTGGCCAATCAGGAAGCGGGTTCGAGACCCGTTCCCGATTGGCCGAGAGGAGGAGGCGGGAGGACTCGAGGAAACGTGGGGAACTGAGGAGAAGCTGCCGCTGCAGGTAAGTCTCTTTGCATTGAAGGGGGCACGCTGGTCTGTCTGCATTGAAAGGGGGCACGCTGGTCACTCTGCATTGAAAGGGGGCACGCTGGTCTCTCTGCATTGAAAGGGGGCAGGCTGGTCTCTCTGCATTGAAAGGGGGCACGCTGGTCTCTCTGCATTGAAAGGGGGCACGCTGGTCTCTCTGCATTGAATGGGGGCACACTGGTCATTCTGCATTGAAAGGGGGCACGCTGGTCTCTCTGCATTGAAAGGGGGCACGCTGGTCTCTCTGCATTGAAAAGGGGCACGCTGGTCTCTCTGCATTGAAAGGGGGCACGCTGGTCACTCTGCATTGAAAGGGGGCACACTGGTCATTCTGCATTGAAAGGGGGCAAGCTGGTCACTCTGCATTGAAAGGGGGCACTCTGGTCATTCTGCATTGAAAGGGGGCACGCTGGTCTCTCTGTATTGAATGGGGGCACGCTGGTCATTCTGCATTGAAAGGGGGCACACTGGTCATTCTGCATTGAAAGGGGGCATGCTGGTCTCTCTGCATTGAAAGGGGGCACGCTGGTCATTCTGCATTGAAAGGGGGCATGCTGGTCTCTCTGCATTGAAAGGGGGCACGCTGGTCTCTCTGCATTGAAAGGGGGCACGCTGGTCATTCTGCATTGAAAGGGGACACACTGGTCTCTCTGCATTGAAAGGGGGCACGCTGGTCTCTCTGCATTGAAAGGGGGCACGCTGGTCATTCTGCATTGAAAGGGGACATGCTGGTCTCTCTGCATTGAAAGGGGGCATGCTGGTCATTCAAACTTGTATTTAGATGCATTTTACTTTGAAAGGGGGCACGCTGGTCATTCAAACTTGTATTTAGATGCATTTTACTTTAATTTCATCAGTATTTCCATAACAAACAATACATGTGCTTAGGGGGTAAGGGTTTCTTTAACTAATCTAGTGGAAGAGACTCTGCTAAAATCCCAAAATCCCACGGGTAAGGGGGCGCAAATTACTTGCCTTGCCCCGAGTGCTGACAACCCACGCTACGCCACTGGTCACTAATGCCCCATACACACGTGCAGATTATCTGCAGACTTTTGTCTGCAGACTTACCAAAACCATATAATATGAGGTCAAATCTAAACACTTTGAATTTGTATGCAATCCGGCAGGCCCTTGCACTACATAGAAAAGGTAAGTCTGCAGACAAAAGTCTTCAGATAATCTGCACGTGTGTACGGGGCATTAGGGTTGCCACCTCATTCCTTTAATCCAGGACACATTAATTACACAGGTTCTGAGGCTGATGTAAAACACATAAGGCACCAACTGAGTTTAATTACCACCTTAATCAGCCACATAACCTGTGTAATTGTTATGTGTCCTTGATTAAAGTGATAAGGTGGCAATCCTAATGTCAATGTGGAATCCCAATGTGAAGAAAGTCTGGCTGGCCACACTTCCAAAAAAACACCTTAAGTCCACCTTTGCATTGGTCCGATTTTAAATACGATTTGACATGTCAAATCACATGTTAAATCAGAGCCAATTGGCAGCAATGGCACCGTCCGAATCAGTTTGACGCCGACTTTGCGGCACCACACCGATTCCCAAAAGTAGCTTCTGCACTACTTTATGGCGGCTTGGGGGGGTGATTTTAATAGACACTTGTGCAGGAACCCACACAGTAGGGTTGCTACCTCATCCCTTTAATCCAAGACACATATTAACCACTTGCCGACCGCCGCAAGTACATATACTGCGGCGGTCAGCCCCGTGCAGGCAAAGTGACGTATGGGTACATCACTCGCCTGCGAGCCAATAGGGGGCGAGCGTGCGCTGCCGGAGGCACGCTCCCTCCCCGCTCATTCACTGTGATCCCCGCGCGTATGACCGGCGGACCCGATGTCCGCCGGTCACTCACGATCATCCGGTACAGAGGGAGAAAGGCAGGCGGCTAATGTAAACAAAGCCGCCTGTCATTCTCCCTGGTGTAAGTGCAGAGATCATACGGTCCTGCTATGTAGGATCGTATATCTCTGTAGTTACACAACAAGCCACATCCCTTCACAGTAAGACCCCGTTCACACTGGGGCGACTTGTCAGGCGACCTGGTCGCCTGCCATTGAGTAGCACAGGACCCATTCTAATAGGAGCGACACAAGTCGCTCCGACTTAGAAAAAGGGCCCTGAGCTTCTTTGGAGCGACCTGGAGCAACCTGCATTGACTTCAATGATATGAAGTCCGTGCCGGCCGCTCCGAGGTCGCGGTGCGAGCTGCGCACCACGATTTCACAGGTCGCCCCGGCAAGTCGGGTCGCGCCTGTGTGAACCGGCTCTTAGAAGCACGCCCCTAGGGGCACACTTAACCCCTCCTTCTCCAATAAATTTAACCCCTTCCCTGCCAGTGTCATTTTTACAGTAACAGTGCATATGTATAGCACTGATTACTGTAGTAATGTCACTGGTACCCCCAAAAGTGTCAAAAATGTCAGTCAAGGGTCCGCTCTGTCTGCTGCAATGTCGCAGTCCCGCAAAAAAAAACGCAGATCGCCGCCATTACTCGTTAAAAAAAAAATGACAAAAATCTTTCCCTTAGTTAGTAAACGCAACAACTTTTGCGCAAACCAATCAAAATACGCTTATTGCGATTTTTTTTACCAAACATATGTAGCAGAACAAATTGGCCTAAAATGTTTAAAAATTTTGATTTTTACATTTTTTGGGGGAATTTCATATAAAAAAATGTGAAAAATATTGTTATTTTTGCAAAATTGTCGCCCTTTTTTTGTTTATAGCGCATGATCAAAAAATCGCACAGGTGATCAAATACCACCAAAAGAAAGCCCTGTTTGTGGGGAAAAAAGGACGTCAAATTTGTTTAGGTACAGAGTCGCGCGACCGCGCAATTGTCCGTTAAAATCACGCAGTGCCGAATCGCAAAATAGGGCCTGGTCAGGAAGGGGGTAAAATCTTCCGGGGCTTAAGTGGTTAATTACACAGGTTCTGAGGCTGATATAATGCACATAAGGCACCAAGTGAATTTAATTACCACCTTAATCAGTCACAGAACCTGTGTAATTAATATGTGTCTTGGTTTAGGGATGAGGTGGCAATCCTAACGCCCAGATGTCTGTGAAATCACCCCCTAAGTTGGACTGAAAATGCTGGTATGAAATTGTGCGAGTTCATGTTAACTCGCACAATTTCAAACCGGTCTCAATGTGAACCTAGGCTTACTGATGCAGAAAATTCACAACAATAATCACTACTCCCTGTATGTAGCTCTGTGAGACACCATGGTGGTGCTTGATTGCCCACATCTGTGTCCAATTAGCTACACACAGGGAGTAGTGATCTAGGGGATGGCTAGACCTGATATTCATACTATATATATATATATATATATATATATATATATATATATATATATATATATATATATACCTGTGTGTAGATGTATCCTTTGAGCTATGATTAAGTGCCAAGAATGGCGTGAAATGCGTTAGCTGTATGCTATACACCTCATTTGTACATTGTAGATTGTCGTCGTGAATTTTTTGCACCAATAAAGTATATTTATGGAAGTCCAGCCAGACTTTCTTCACATTCAAAATACAGACTGAAAACATATGAGAACATTTAAAATTGAATTTTTAGTGAAATTTAAAAAAATGTCAGATGGAATATATGCCTGGGGGATATTTACTAAAACTCTTGCACTCAAAATCTGGTGCAGCTGTGGTAGCCAATCAGCATCTAACTTCAGCTTGTTCAATTAAAGTGATATTAACCACTTAACGACCACCCACCGCAGATTTACTGTGGCAGGCAGCCCCTCCTGGGCAAACCGACGTAGTACTACATCGTTCGCTCAGGAGGCTCTAGGGGGCAAGCGCGTGCCGCTGGTGGTGCACTCATGCCCCCGTTTGTCGGCCAGGGAGCCAGTGCGTGTGACCAGCGGCTCCGATGGCCGCCGGCCACTCGCGATCTCCCGCAGCTGTGAGAGAAGGACAGACGGCTGATGTAAACACAGCCGTCTGTCATTCTCCCTGAAGTGATCACAGAGGCTATGTGATCCTGCTATATAGGATCGCATGTCTCTGTGATGACTTTACAAGCCACGCCCCTTGACAGTTAGAATCACGCCCCTAGGGAGACATTTAACCCCTTGATCACCCATACTGTTAACCCCTTCCCTGCCAGTGTAATTTTTACAGTAACAGTGCATATTTTGTGCACTTAGGGACTTAGTAATGTCACTGGTCCCCCCAAAAGTGTAAAAAATGTCAGTTAGGGGTTCCATCTGTCCGCCGCAGTCCTGCAAAAAATCGCAGATTGCCGCTATTACTAGTAAAAAAAAAAAAACAATAAAAATGACATAAATCTTTCCCGTAGTTAGTAAACACAATAACTTTTGCGCAAACCAATCAAAATAAGCTTATTGCGATTTTTTTTTACCAAAGATATGTAGCAGAAAACAAATTGACCTAAAATGTTAAAACATTTTGATTTTTACATTTTTTTGAGAATTTCATATAAAAGAATGTGAAAAATATTGTTATTTTTTCAAAATTGTCGCTCTTTTTTTGTTTATAGCGCAAAAAATAAAAATCGCACAGGTGATCAAATACCACCAAAAGAAAGCTCTATTTGTGGGAAAAAAGGATATCAATTTTGTTTGGGTACAGTGTCGCATGACCGCGCAATTGTCCATTAAAGTCACACAGTGCCGAATTTCAAAATAGGGCCTGGTCATTGAGCAGCCAAATCCTCTGGTCTTAAAGTGGTCAGCTTGAAAAAGTGTCTGTACTAGGATGATGCCTGCAGCTACAGGCATCAACCCATTACCGTTTCTTAGAGCCGGTGGTCGGCTTTCATGAGATAACAACTGATGTGGCTCAGCAGCCACTCAGCCATTATCCCAGGGAGCGGGAGGGGACACCCCCAACTCCCGCCGCTTCCGTGGCTCTGCCTGGGTCTCCCGTCCCACAGGGAGACCTAAGCAACCAGCCGACACGTCCGCTGGTTGGTTGGAGTCCTGAACTAAGCCGGTTTTGGCTTCAATCTGGTCTCTGATCATGTAACCCAGAAACAACGTCACTTCCGGTTTACTTAGCTGCCAATAGCGCCAATTTAAAAAAGTGTCAGTATTCAAAAATGCAGATTTAGGCGTTTTGAATACTTTGAAGTGCAGTGGAGGGGTTTGGGGTCTTTTAGACCCCCGATCACTCCATAAAGAGTACGTGTCACTGCCTATTACTGTCACAAGAGATGTTTACATTCCTTGTGAAAGCAATAAAAGTTATCAGATTTTTTTTTTTTTTAAAAACAGTGTTAACCACTTGCCGACCGCACCACACATATTTACTGCGGCAGGGCAGGTCAGCTACACATAATCACGTAGATACATGATTATGTGCATGTGGTTTAGACACAGCGGGAGCCAGACCATGAGAGGAGCGGCCTCGATCGCCCCCAGCCTCCCACGATCTTCAGGTAGAATGACAGAAGAGCCGCCTGCCTAGGTAAACAAAGCAGGCGGCTCTTCTGTCAGAGAGGCAGCGAGAAATTGTGTGATTAAAGCGGAGTTCCACCCAAAAGTGGAACTTCCGCTTTAGGGAGTCCTGACCCCCCGACATGCCACATTTGGCATGTCATTTTTTTGGGGGGGGAGCGGGTACCTAGTTTTGACAGGTACCCGCTCCCACTTCCGCTCGGAGCGCCGCGGCGCCCTGAGCGGAAGTTCTCCTCTCCCCCTCCCTCCCTGCAATCTTCTGGGACACGTCAGAGGTCCCAGAAGATTGCCGGCCAATCACGGCGCGCAGCGCGACTCGCGCATGAGCAGTGGGTACCCGGCTGTGAAGCCGCAAACTGTAACAGCCGGGTGCCCACAGCAGTGATGCCGGCGCCGAGGGAGATGATCGAGGCTTCCGGCGGCCGCATCGCTGGACCGTTGGACAGGTGAGTAAATGGCTGGAACTCCGCTTTAAGCTAAGCTGAATCACCGATCTCTCTCTCTGCCTCTGTCCAACCCATCCCCCACACAGTAGCAGAAAGTAAAAAAATTAGTTTTTTTTTCATTTTTTTTTGTTTATAGCGCAAAATCTAAAAACTGCAGAGGTGATCAAATACCACCAAAAGAAAACTCTATTTGTGGGGGGAAAAAAGGACATTAATTGCATTTTGGTACAGTGTCGCACAACCGCACAACTGTCAGTTAAATCAATGCAGTGCCGAATCGCAAAACATGGCCAGGTCATTAAGGGGGTAAAACCTTCCGGAGCTGAAGTGGTTAAAAATAAAAAATAAAATAAATTGGTAAAAAAATACATTTTAAAGCACCCCCGTCCCCGTGAGCTCACGCACCAAAGAAAACGCATTCCTAAGTCACGCCCGCAAATGAAAACGGTGTTCAAATCACACATGTGAGGTATCGCCACGATCACCAGAGCGAGACAAATCATTCTAGATAAAGACCTCCTCTGTAACTCTAAACTGGTAACCAATAAAGCATTTTAAAGTGTCGCCTATGGAGATTTTTAAGTATCATAGTTTGTCGTCATTCCACAAGTGTGCGCCATTTTTAAACCGTAATATGTTAGGTATCTATTTACTCGGACTGAAATCTTTACCAATACACAAAGAATTTGGGCTAACTTCACTGTTAAGTTTTTTTAAATTCAGTTAAATGTATTTTTCCCGCAAAAATAAATCACGTTTGAAAGACCGCTGCGAAAATACCGCGTGACAAAAAATATTGCAATAACCACCATTTTATTCTTTAGAGTCCTTGATTAAATAACAAATGTTATACTCACCTGCTCTGTGCAATAGATCTGCACAGACCAGCCCAGATCCTACTCTTTTCTGGTCTCCCGCTGGCACTCCTGGCTCCTCCCTCCTGCCAAGTGTCCCCACAGCAAGCAGCTTGCTCTGGGGGCACCCAAGCAGGCTCGCTCCTGAGCCACTGCTTTGCACGTCCTTTCACACACAGTGCCATGGCTCAGCCCCCCCCTCCTCATTGGCTCACTGGCTGTGATTGACTGCAGCCGGAGCAAATGGCTCTCGCTGCTGCCTCAGCCAATAAGGATTGAGAGTCCCCAGAGAACTGACACTTTTGACCACACCGCTGGATTGAGATGAGGCTCAGATGAGTATTAGGGGGGCTTGGGGGCGCTACTGCACAGAATGTACGAAGGTAAAAAACCTTTAGCCTTTAGAACCACTTTAACCACTAAAGGAACGGAAGGTTTTGCCCCCTTAATGACCAGGCCATTTTTTGCGATTTTGAACTGTGTTACTTTAACTAACGATTGTGCGGTCATCCGGCGCTGCACCCATAAAAAATTGATGTCCTTTTTTTCTCACAAATAGACGGTATTTGATCACCTGTGCGATTTTTACTTTTTGCACTATAAACAAAAAAAGAGCAACAATTCTGGGGAAAAAACTGTATTTTTCACTTTCTGCTTTATAACATTCCCAAAAAAAAAGAATTTAAAAATCAAATTTTTTTCATCATTTTAGGCCAATATGTATTCTGCTACATATTTTTGGTAAAAAAAATCCCAATAAGCGTATTTTGATTGGTTTGCGCAAAAGTTATCACGTCCAAAAACTAGGGGAAAGATGTATGTAATTTTTTTTTTTTTTACTAGTAATGGTGTTGATCTGCGATTTTTAGCGGGACTGCGACATTGCGGCGGACAGATCGGACCCCTAACTGACATTTTTGACACTTTTGGGGGGACCAGTGACCTTACCATAGTAATCAGTGCTAAAAATATGCACTGTTACTGTAATAATGACACTGGCAGGTAAGGGGTAAACCCAGGGGAAATCAAAGTGTGAGCCTAGGGGGTGTTTTCTAACTGTATGGAGGAGGTACTTCTGGAATCAATGCAGAGACCTGTGATCCTAAATAGGAGGATCACAGGTGCTCTGTGTTCATTCCAGAGTGAACAACGGCCTGCTGTGTTTACAACAGCAGACCCGTCGTTCTCTCTCCCCGGAGAGCGATCGCGGGTGCCTGGAGGCAATCCCGGCCGCCGGCCCCATGGATCGGCTTCCCTGCCTAATAGGGGCGGACTCGCACCCCCAGTAGCACTCCTGCAAACCGCTGTACAGGTATGGGGGTTCGCGCAGCCGAGGCAGCCTGCCGCAGTACATCTATGGCGGTCGGTCGGCAAGTGGTTAAGCTATGGCAGTGAAACTTTGAAGCTGATTGGTTTCTATGCACAACTGCACCAGATTTCGCACGCTCCATTTTTTGTAAATAACCCCCTTCTATGTCAATATTTAATTTAAAGTTTTTCTCAACAAAAAACTTGATTTAAAACAGGCGTATAAGGTTGTCTGTCATTTTAAATAGCATTACATGCAAACAAAAAAGAAAAGCACACAGGCCTTGATCCACGAACTGCTAAAGCACATTAATTACTCCCATACCTGTGTAACCTAAATAAAATCATATAGCCAAAGAGCACTATCCAAAAAGATTCCATCCATGGGAGGGACAATTCAGAGCCGGCCTCAGATTCCCATACAGGGAGAGGCTTTTACAGCATTCCTCCAGAAACAAAGGCACAACTAATGGTTAACCCTTTCCTGCAGATGTTCAGTCTCTAGGAACTTATTCATGGACAGGATATTACTATGGATAGAATACAGTGCTGTTGTTTCAATTTTTAATGAAACAATATTTTCTTTTTTTTTTTTCACAAAAAGTTATATTAAAATAGGAATTTGTAGCACAAACAGAAAATAATATAATATGTATAATGTAATACATAAGAAATCAAAATAAAAATATATTTTTTTACAAGGAATACAAATAGTTTGATAACTAAGCATTAATATACAAGGAAAAGAAAACAAGGGAGTCTACAATGGCAAATGTGGATATGATGTATAATAAATAATATTCTAGATTGGTCTGGAAAAATTGAGTAGTGAGGCTGGGTACACACTTATATGAAATGGATGCAGGTTTCCGCGCATCCAATTCGCATGACAGGAGAGTGTGACTGGCTCTCTATGGACCCTTTCTGGGGCAGCCGTGGTCCGCATTTGGAAAGGGTACTGTGCGTCTTTGGCTCCAAATCAGGTGACCTGATCCGCTCCTGAATTAGTGAACAGGTACGCACGGCCGCAGAATTTGTGAACTGAATGTGTTACATTGAGTTTTGATGGTTGTTTAGCATGTAAACTTTTCAGGAAAGGACATTAGTAAATAAGGGTCAGGAGCTTACTATAGGGCAGTGATGGCAAACCTTGGCAACCCAGATGTTTTGGAATTACAATTCCCATGATGCTCATCTACACTGCAGAGTGAATGAGCATCATGGGAAATGTAGTTCCAAAACATCTGGGGTGCCAAGGTTCACCATCACTGCTTTAGGGTTAAGATTTCAGTATTCATTTATATTTGTTAGACAGTATAAAGGTCAATCATTTTGTAGGCACCTGCAATGAAATGTTATGGCTGTTCCTAGAACAAGTAGGAAGAAAATTGCTTTACAAGATGCCACTCTGAAAATATAATTTTAGGTTAAATGGCATCACTTATTAAGTGAGTATTGTCACTTACTTATTATTATCACTTACAAAGTCAATAATTGGGTATTGGCTTATATACACTATTGGCTTAATGACACTTTGCTACAATGTAAAGTAGAGAGTGTACAGCTTGTATAACAGTGTAAATTTGCTGTCCCCTCAAAATAACTCAACACACAGCCATTAATATCTAAACCACTGGCAACAAAAGTGAGTACACCCCTAAGTGAAAATGTCGAAATTGGGCCCAATTAGCCATTTTCCCTCCCCGTTGTCATGTGACTCGTTAGAGTTACAAGGCCTCAGGTGTGAATGGGGAGCAGGTGTGTTAAATTTGATGTTATCGCTCTCACTCTCCCATACTGGTCACTGGAAGTTCAACATACCACCTCATGGCAAAGAACTCCCTAAAGATCTGAAAAAAAGAATTGTGGCTCTACATAAAGATGGCCTAGACTATAAGAAGATTGCCAAGATCCTGAAACTGAGGTGCAGCACGGTGGCTAAGACCATACAGCAGTTTAACAGGAGAGGTTCCAATAAGAACAGGCCTCGCCATGGTCGACCAAAGAAGTTGAGTGCACGTGCTCAGCGTCATATCCAGAGGTTGTCTTTGGGAAATAGACGTATGAGTGCTGCCAGCATTGCTGCAGATGTTGAAGGGGTGGGGGTCAGCCTGTCAGTGCTCAGACCATACACCGCACACTGCATCAAATTGGTCTGCATGGCTGTCATCCCAGAAGGAAGCCTCTTCTAAAGATGATGTACAAGAAAGGCTGCAAACAGTTTACTGAAGACAAGCAGATTAAGGACATCGATTACTGGAACCATGTCCTGTGGTCTGATGAGACCAAGATAAACTTATTTGGTTCAGATGGTGTCAAGCGTGTGTGGCTGCAACCAGCTGAGGAGTACAAAGACAAGTATGTTTTGCCTACAGTCAAGCATGGTGGTGGGAGTGTCATGGTCTACGGCTGCATGAGTGCTGCTGGCACTGGGGAGCTACAGTTCATTGAGGGAACCATGAATGCCAACATGTACTGTGACATACTGAAGCAGAGCATGATCTCCTCCCTTCAGAGACTGGGCCTCAGGGCAGTATTCCAAAATGATAACAACCCCAAACACACCCCCAAGAGGACCACTGCCTTGCTAAAGAAGTTGAGGGTAAGTGTCCTTCATCTATCCATCAGAATACATGTGCTCTCATTGTGGAGACTCTCTAAAGGTAGAGTTAGGTTCTGCAGATATCAGGGTGCCTTGCAGGGGCCTGCAGCTTACGCATGCATTTGCAAATGTGTGCAATTAAACCCCTGTTTTTAACGCATACTGTTAGACAGGTTAATTTGGTTGGTCGCAGGCTGGTTGATAAGTTGTGACTGGAAACTCCTTGGCTTTTTTAACACGCATTTGTCCTTCCAGTGCTCCTTGCTGTTAAGACCAGTTAACGGTGGGGGAAGTGACCATTTTTTGTATTGTTGTTGCTAAATCCTATTGAGCATCTGTGGGGCATCCTCAAACAGAAGGTGGAGGAGCGCAAGGTCTCTAACATCCACCAGCTCTGTGATGTCGTCATGGAGGAGTGGAAGAGGACTACAGTGGCAACCTGTGAAGCTCTGGTGAACTCCATGCCCAGGAGGGTTAAGGCAGTGCTGGAAAATAATGGTGGCCACACAAAATATTGACACTTTGGGCCAATTTGGACATTTTGGCCCCTTTCACACATACGGTCCGTTCAGTTCATCAGTTCAGTCACGTCAAAATATATCAGTTTTCCATCCGTTTTTCATCCATTTTTCATCCGTTTTTCATCCGTTTTTCGTCAGTTGTCATCCATTTTTCGTCAGTTGTTATCCGTTTTTCATCCGTTTTTCATCAGTTGTTATCTGTTTTTCATCCGTTGTCATCCGTTTTTCATCCGTTGTCATCAGTTTTCATCCGTTGTCATCCCTTTTTCATCCGTTGTCATCTGTTTTTCATCCGATCCGTTTTTCTGACGGATGAAAAATAGGGCATTCATGCGTTCAAAAAAACGGACATTGACGGAAGCGGATGAAAACTGATGTTAACTGATGATCATCCGTTGTCATCCGTTTTTACATAGAGATACATTGATGTCCGTTTTCATCCGTCAACGGATCGATGAAAAACGGAAAAACGGACAGCATGTGTGAAAGGGGCCTAAAACTTAGGGATGTACTCACTTTTGTTGCCAGCAGTTTAGACATTAATGGCTGTGTTGCGTTATTTTGAGGGGACATCAAATTTACACAGCTGTACACTCACTACTTTACATTGTAGCAAAGTGTCATTTTTTTCAGTGTTGTCACATGAAAAGATAGAATAAAATATTTACAAAAATGTGAGGGGTGTACTCACTTTTGTGAGATACTGTATGTATACTGCAAAGCTCGTCCAGTAAGACAAAATATAATAATTGTGGTATGATTGCTTGATCATTTGCAGTCTACAGTTATCTATATATGCTGCACAACATTTAGCGGCATTGTTATGTAAAGCATAGTGTACATAGTACACATATTTCATGTCTATGTATGCCGACTCAGAACAACGAAAGCAGCCTGTACAGTGTGTGTGGTTTGCGCACTTCTGTAGCTTGCAACTGCTGGTCTGTGCCTACTATTCCACCTCTGTTTCCTTTGTTAAAAGCAAATCTCCTCTTTCCATTGGTGGTGCCAGCTTTGTGGCTCCTGGCATCTTGCACACATGGATCTTTCTCTATAGCATCTTCCTTTACCTTATATAGCAGAGAGCAGATGAATTTCTCACTTCTAATATTAATAGCCAGGAGGAGCTCAGGGGAGCTGCCAAAAATAGCAGGGAGGAGAGCGACAGAGGAGGAGATAGGAGGCTAGGGGGAGGTGAAGGGGTGAGACACACACCAGCAGATACTTTGGGTACAAGAGAGGACACTTGTAACTTGGCTTGGCTTTGGATACCTGCAATGAGAAACATTGCCAGCAGGAGGTAAGTGACTATATAATATATAAATCCAAAATTTATAGAAGGTATAGGTGCTTTTAGGGGGAACCCATACATAGTAGATCACCTGCATATTGAAATTCAAGGCACAGCAGCAACAGACATTCAGCTTGAATCAGTCATTAGCATTTAAAAAATGATCACTGAAAAGTCTTTGCAATGCTTGCTTTGAAATAAGCAAACTATGTTTGTTCTGTGATAGTTGGAAAGTTTCTAAATACTGCTAAAAATGACATTTCACCTATTCTTTTAGATTGTAAGCTCTAACGCGCAGGGCCCTCTGATTCCTTTTGTACCAAATTGTATTTGTAACTGTAATGTCTGCCTTCATTTTGTTAAGCGCTGCGCAAACTGTTGGCGCAACATAAATCCTGTATAATAATAATAATATTCTCTATGACAGATGGTCGTTTAAGTTTCTCCCCTGCCTGAGCGATGCACATTTCAATGCCAATTTATCAGGTTTATTAAAGTATAAAGCGCTGTCGCTGCATGAAATATATAGAATGAATAGGTACAAGCTCAAAGTGGTGTAATTACAAGAAACAGGCCTAAGGTCAATTTAGCACTTTTACAAAAAAAAAAAAGTCTTATCTCTAGCAAACCTTTCTTCTGTTAACTATGTTTGGTATTTGTATGGCATATGTGATAAAGTCACCCACACAGCTGTCCTGTATGAAAGCGGCACAAGTGTGATGTGTAGGAGGGGCCGATCTAGGCCTAGAGTTACACTGATACCCCCAATGCAATGCCTGGCCTTTTAAGGAAGGATCAGGCCACTGGATTACAGACTTTACATTAGGTATTGTCCTCATTGCTACTACATCACAAAGAAAAGTTCAGTTAGGTTGAAAAAAATGTTGTGCACGATGACTGATGCAATGTTACACTTACATTTTCATAATCCTATACAGTCATAAAGTTCTATGTTCCTTTATAAGGACAAGGAACACATGATGAGCTATAAACATTTAAATACCAGGCGCTCGTAATTCTCTCCTGTTTTGGGTGGCTGCGGGCTATGTACAATAAACTCACACATTCGTATTTTCATCTCTGCCTTCACAGGTTATTTACAAGGGTTTTATACACAGCACAGTGCATGTAGCCTGATGCATCAATTACTGGCCAACAGGTAACCCACTGGTTGGGGAATCAGAGGTGCTGCCAAATGTGCCCACATATGGGGTACTTATCAGTGTTTTACAAGGTCATTTGCTTTCCTAATCTTTACTTTTAGCCCCCATTGGCATTGGGGCAATTTGGCATGTCAAATTACAGCCTATTGCCGTTTGAATTGGTGCGACGCCAACTTTGCGGCGCCACAACGGACTCCAAAAGTAGTTCCTGCACTTTTGGCGACTTCAATGGCGATTTCAATAAACATCTGTGCAGTGAAGCTTTCAAATCGCACCCAAACTCGCAATGAAATGCGGGTTTGAAATGGTGCGAGTTCAGCTGAACTCGCACCTTTTCAAAGCCGCCTCCAATGTGAACGTTTCCTTATGGCCAGAAATAAATTATAAACTCATTATGGCCAGAAATAAATTATAAATTCCTTATGGTCAGAAATAAATTATAAACTCCTTATGGCCAGAAATAAATGATAAACTCCTTATGGTCAGAAATAAATTATAAACTCCTTGTGGTCAGAAATAAATGATAAATTCATTATGGTCAGAATTAAATGATAAATACATTATGGTCAGAAATAAATTATAAATTCCTTATGGTCAGAAATAAATTATAAACTCCTTATGGCCAGAAATAAATGATAAACTCCTTATGGTCAGAAATAAATTATAAACTCCTTATGGCCAGAAATAAATGATAAACTCCTTATGGTCAGAAATAAATTATAAACTCCTTATGGCCAGAAATAAATGATAAACTCCTTATGGTCAGAAATAAATTATAAACTCCTTGTGGTCAGAAATAAATGATAAATTCATTATGGTCAGAAATAAATGATAAATTCCTTATGGTCAGAAATAAATTATAAACTCCTTATGGTCAGAAATAAATTATAAACTCCTTATGGTCAGAAATAAATTATAAACTCCTTATGGTCAGAAATAAATGATAAATTCCTTATGGCCAGAAATAAATGATCAATGCCTTATGGCCAGAAATAAATTATAAACTCCTTATGGTCAGAAATAAATTATAAATTCCTTATGGCCAGAAATAAATGATCAATGCCTTATGGCCAGAAATAAATTATATATTCCTTATGGTCAGAAATAAATGATAAATTCCTTATGGTCATAAATAAATTATAAACTCCTTATGGTCAGAAATAAATGTTATATTCCTTTATGGTCAGAAATAAATGATAAATTTCCTAGGCTACATTCACACCTGAGCGTAGCGTTTTTCGCGGTTTTTATTTACCGCGATTTTTACCGCGATTTACAGGCGTTTTTACAGGCGTTTTTTGTGCAGGCGTTTTTAGATTGAATAGAGACCAATGGAACACGCCTGTAATCTGCCCAAAAAGAAGCTCATGTACTTTTTTGAGCGTTGGGCGTTTTGCTCACAGCGTCAAAACACTCAGATGTGAACAGGGGCCATTGAAATGAATAGGATTTGTCTTGTTGGGCGTTTTGAGAGCTGATCCAAGAGCAGAAAAACTCCCCAAAAACGCCCCAAAACGCCTACATGTGAACGGAGCCTTATGGTCAGAAATAAATTGGCAGTAATACGATCCCAAACATTTAGAACTTTAGATGTGCATTCAGGCTCGGTTCACACTGATGCGACATAGATCCGACTTGTGAGACCCCAAGTTAGATGACATGTGAAATTCAATGTTTCCTTGAGAGATGAGAGCCGTCTTAACCAATACTACACAAGTCTGCCCAACTTTATAAAAGGTTCCTGCACTACTTTGGTCCGACTTTGATACGACTTCAGTGTAAAATGTCACATCAATGTCGTATCAAAGTTAGATTCCAAAGTTGCTCTGAAAGTCGCACAACTTTGGAGTCGGGCTAGTGTGAAACAAGTCTAACTGTGTTTGACAGAGTAAGCATTTAGCCTCTGTTCACACTAGATGCGATACGAATTCACAGCAAATTTGCTGCAGATTCCACACCGCTTCAAAAATTGCAACCCGTTCGTGCGAACCAGTTGCGGAGTGTATGTTAAAGTCATTGTAAACAATCACTTTGTAAAATGACCCATTCAGTTTAAAATAAAAACAAAAAGCAAAACATTTTTTTATAGATATAAAAATACATTATAAATACATTTTTTCCCTTTTTTATATGTGATCACATTCCCTCTGTTCTCAGCTGCATTAGAAATGGGGGGAGGAAAAGCAGCAGCACACTGAGCTTTCCAGTGAATAGCTGTGCAGCGGGGGCATGTCAGGACAAGTCTGATCACTGGAGGAGAGTACACTGAGATCCCAGCATAGCTAGGTAGCTGACCACGCTGTGTTATTCTGTTTAGTGTGGTCAGTTTTTAATAGGAAAGCAGATGGACTGGCAGGAACACCAGGGATTTCACATAAAGGAAGCAATACAAAGAGAACAGGATGCTTTCTCATACAATCACATGGTATAGCAGGCACATATAAGAAATATAAAGTGTTGGGGTAACAAATGCTTTTATTTAACGACACCCTGAAGTTGGTTTGCAAAATGCAGTGCAGTTTGCAGAATCGGATCGCATCGGATCGCGTGAACACCCATGCAATCTGATTCTGGTGCGGACAAGAAAAAGGGTCCTGCACGAGTTTGGTGCAATTGCGGTGCGATTTGAGCCATACAAATCCATGGCTCAAATCTCACCCCAGACACACTGCATGTAATTTGCATAGGAATGTGCCGCGATTACTGTGCCAATTACATGCGGTGTCCCGCAATGCATCAGTGTGAACCCAGGCTCATTATTGTTCCACATGCTATCTGAATGCTCGCAGTGTGTGTTGAAAGACGTTCATGGAGCTGTGCCCAAAAAAGGCAAGCAGAGGGCAAAGGACTAGTCACCAGTATTGTCCCTGGTCTCCTGCAGCTGATCTTTTCCCCATTACTGACTTATCATACCTTGTTCTATACCGTTTCTGTGCGGGGGGGGGGGGGGGGGGGCATATTGGTAAAGGAATAGGTCTTTTTTTTTCTCATGCCAGAACTGTTTTCCTGATGGCTGATAATCTGCTAATGGGTGGGGGTATATTAGAGAAAAGCAGATTGGCTTCACAAATCACAGATAGGCCCCTTTCACACTGTAGAGTCCGTCGGCGGACTCCGTTTATCTCAGCGGGGGGATCGATCTGCCGATCCCCCGCTGAGCAGGCGGATGGCAGCTCTGTCTCCGTGCTGTGTGCAGAGAGAGAACTGTCAGGTCCCCGCTGTTCTCTATGGGGGAATCGGATGAGAACGGATCGCTTGTCCATTCTCATCCGATCCTATCCGATCTGATCTGATGGATGGATGGAAAATAGGGTTTCTGTCCGTCCAGATTTGACGGATCGGATGTCAGCGGACATGTCTCCACTGACATCCGATGCCCCATAGAGATGCATGGGGCATCTGTTCAGATCCGACAAAAAAACGGACAGGTGGATCTGAACAGTCTGCCTGTGTGAAAGGGGCCACACACAGAATAAATTAAAGAAGAAGCAGGAATATGTACTGTATGTACTGCAGATTCCTCTCCAGAAATGAACATCACTAGATCTCACTTCAAATCCCGTGATACTGGCAGTGAGAAGCAGTAGCGCCTTAGATCTCATACTGCGGATAGACATCTAAAAGGCTGTATGTATAAAAGTGCTAGCTTCCTATACCAGCAATAGCACTGCTGTTTTTAAGAAGGAATCCAAGGCAAAAAGTTACAATTTTCAGAATACTGCTTAGGCACAATTAACATTTCTAAATGTTTTCTATAATATAGCAAATCTTCACTTTTTGAGTTCAGCTGCACAAATAGAGAAACTGAATAGCTCTGTACAAAGCTTACCGTTCATTAACAAACTGAAACATAGTAAACATAGTTTACTATGCCTCAGTTATAAATGAACAGTCAGTCGTCTCATCGGTGTGAGGGCGCCGTTGGGACCGCTTCGTCCTAAGGTAAGTATTCCATAATGTGCTAGTATGCAATGCATACTAGTTCATTATGCCATTGTCTTACCAGTTGTTGTTTTTTCCCCCAAGGGTTTACAACCTCTTTAATGCAGTCGAGCCTGGAGACCAGAAGCTATTAACCCCCACAGCACTGGAAAATCAGCAGCAGAAGGAGGATGGGGCACCCTTCCAGTGAAGATTTCTACAGATTCCAGCAGCCTGAACATCTTGGGATATACTTCATTACAGGTAAGTAATTTAACTAAATCTATAGAGGAAAAAAAAATGTATTTTAACAAAACTTCAGCCTCGAAAAATAGTGCATTCACAACATGTCTTGTGGCTTTTATAGATCTCCAGCTTATTGTGCAGGCATAGCAGGAGGCCTTGGCATTCCCTATGTCATGGGTGCTCAAACTTTGGCCCTCCAGCTGTTGCAGAACTGCAAGTCCCATGATGCAATGCAAGGCTAACAGTTTCAAGCATGACTCCCAAAGGCAGGGGCATGATGGGAATTGTAGTTCTGCAACGGCTGGAGGGCCACAGGGTGAGCACCCATGCCCTAGCCTAGGTCCTCTTAAATGTAACACTTTTGGCTGCACAGCGCAGAGGTCATAGGCCTTCCATACCTCCCTTTTAGTATGTGATTATGCACCTTTATACACATAAGGGGCAGAAACCATCACTGCACAAAACAATGTAACTCTCCCAATGCCTATCCTGTGTTCCAACTATTTAATCGATTGACAGCCTAATTTAGTAAAACAAGCAACAAGTGGCTGACAATTCAAATCAGCGACAAGTGGCTGACAAAAGAGCAGAAGAGCAGGATGATAAGGCTGGCTATACTCTAATACAGGGGTTTTCAAACTTTCTAAACAAATGGCCAGTTAACTGTCCTTTAGCCTTTAGGGGGCTAGACGATGGTGTCAGTGAGAGGAACTGTACCCCATTGCTGGAAGTAAGAAGAATTGTACCCCATTGTTGGTGTCAGTGGGGGGAGAAGTGTCCCATTGTTGGTAGCAGTGGGAGGATTAGTGCCCCGTTGTTGGTGTCAGTGGAAGGAATAGTGCCCCATCATTGATGTCAGTGGGAGGAATAGTGCCCCATCATTTGTAGTGGGATGAATAGTGCCCCATTGTTGGTGTCAGTGGGAGGAATAGTGCCCCATCATTTGTAGTGGGATGAATAGTGCCCCATTGTTGGTGTCAGTGGGAGGAATAATGCCCCATTGTTGGTGTCAGTGGGAGGAATAGTGCCCCCTCATTTGTGTGGGATGAATAGTGCACCATTGTTGGTGTCAGTGGGAGGAATAATGCCCCATCATTGGTGTCAGTGGGAGGAATAGTGCCCCATTGTTGGTGTCAGTGGGAGGAATAGTGCCCCATCATTTGTAGTGGGATGAATAGTGCCCCATTGTTTGTGTCAGTGGGAGGAATAATGCCCCATCGGTGTCAGTGGGAGGAATAGTGCCCCCTCATTTGTAGTGGGATGAATAGTGCCCCATTGTTGGTGTCAGTGGGAGGAATAGGGCCCCATTGTTGGTATCAGTGGGAGGAATAATGCCTCATTGTTGGTGTCAGTAGGAGAAAATGTGCCCCATCATTTTTAGTGGGAGGAACAGTGCCCCATTGTTGGTGTCAGTGGGAGGAATAGTGCCCCATCATTTGTAGTGGGAGGAATAGCACCCCATTGTTGGTGTCAGTGGAAGGAATAGTGCCCCATCGTTGGTGTCAGTGAGAGGATTAGTGCCCTATCTTTGGTGTCAGTGGGAGAAATAATGCCCCATTATTGGTAATGGGAGGAACAGTACCCCATCATTTGTAGTGGAATGAATAGTGCCCCCTTGTTGGTGTCAGTGGGAGGAATAGTGCCCCATCATTTGTAGTGGGATGAATAGTGCCCCATTGTCGGTGTCAGTGGGAGGAATAATGCCCCATCATTGGTGTCAGTGGGAGGAATAGTGCCCCATCATTTGTAGTGGGATGAATAGTGCCCCATCGTTGGTGTCAGTGGGAGGAATAGTGCCCCATCATTTGTAGTGGGATGAATAGTGCCCCATCGTGGGTGTCAGTGGGAGGAATAGTGCCCCATCATTTGTAGTGGGATAAATAGTGCCCCATTGTTGGTGTCAGTGGGAGGAATAATGCCCCATTGTTGGTGTCAGTAGGAGAAAATGTGCCCCATCATTTTTAGTGGGAGGAACAGTGCCCCATTGTTGGTGTCAGTGGGAGGAATAGTGCCCCATTGTTGGTGTCAGTGAAAGGAATAGTGCCCCATTGTTGGTGTCAGTGGGAGAAATAATGCCTCATTGTTGGTGTCAGTGGGAGAAAATGTGCCCCATAATTTTTAGTGGGAGGAACAGTGCCCCATTGTTGGTGTCAGTGGGAGGAATAGTGTCCCATCAATTGTAGTGGTATGAATAGTGCCCCATTGTTGTCAGTGAAAGGAATAGTGCCCCATTGTTGGTGTTAGTGTGTAACGCTCTGGCATTTGTTTTAGTGAACTGGATTTGCAGCTGCAGAATTTCCACTCAGTAGTCCTGTAGAGATGTGTTGAATCACCATATCCAACTCTCCAGACTCATCATTGTGGCCCAGCCTGCTTCAGCATGCACATATACAGACACTCAGATAAGATGTTCCTGGAGTGATAGTTTGTATGCGATAGTATAGAGGTGATGTGCTGAAAGGACAGGCGTGAGTAGTGATAGCAATGATAGGCACTCAAGTAGTAATGTTCAGGAGTGTTAGCAGATGGTGATAGATAGTATGCAGGTAGGTTAGCAATCATGTACAAGTAACAGGTGGTAGGGGACAGCAGATGAATGTACAGGAGATGCTAACTTAGTGCAAGGGTATAAATGGTAGTAGACTCAAGAGCTAGCAATCTATGTAACAGTGCAGATGATAGAAATAGTAATGCATAGATAGCAACAGTCTTTAGTATGCAAGAGTAGATAGTGTAAGTTGATAGGAAGGAATCCCCTGCGGGGTACTTATCACTAGTTGGTTTAGAGAGGTGAGGGGTCCAGTAATGAGATAAGGATCCGGTAGCGAGATACAGGATCAGTAGCGAGATATAGGATCAAGTAGCGAGATACAGGATCAGTAGCGAGATACAGGATCAAGTAGCGAGATACGGGATCAAGTAGCGAGACTAGGATATAGTTGGTAGTAGACTCAAGAGCTAGCAATCTATGTAACAGTGCAGATGATAGAAATAGTAATGCATAGATAGCAACAGTCTTTAGTATGCAAGAGTAGATAGTGTAATTTGATAGGAAGGAATCCCCTGCGGGGTACTTATCACTAGTTGGTTTAGAGAGGTGAGGGGTCCGGTAGTGAGCTAAGGATCAGGTAGCGAGATACAGGATCAGTAGCGAGATATAGGATCAAGTAGCGAGATACAGGATCAAGTAGCGAGACTCCGGTCTATCCAGATATTGGGGAAATAGCTGGAGGCTTCGGCAGCGTCAGACAAGGCTGTATAACAGGCGGTTGCACGAACACCTTGTGAGTGAAAGCCGGCGATTGAAATAGCCGCTCAGAGCTGCGCCTAGTGATGACGTCATGAGAGTTAAAGGGACAGGTAGCTATATGCGTTCCACCTACCTGAATGGTGGAAAGCAATGCGGAAATAAGAGGCTGGAAGGGTACCGAATGTGGGTGTCAGTCGGAAGAATAATGCCTCATTGTTGGTGTCAGTAGGAGGAAACATGCTCTATCATTTGTAGTAGGAGGAATAGTGCCTCATTGTTGGTGTCAGTGGAAGGAATAGTGACCCATTATTGGTGTCAGTGGGAGGAATAGTACCCCATCATTTGTAGTGGGAAGAACAGTACCAATCTCCATAGGCTCCTCATCAACTTCTGGAGGACCAGGATCTAAAGAAGGTGTGTCAGAGTGACAAGGCTGACTGTTTAAGGCAGGCTTGTACCATGACCAGGCAGAATCACCATACTCATTTGGTTTTCTTTTTTCCCTAGGTACCCGGGGTCTGCGGGAACCTGGAGCAGGTTTAGGAGTAGGTTTTTGGGAGGGGAGACACTGAGAGTGCATGGCAATTGTAAATGACTCCCAATTGTCTAGGATAGGACTTTTCTCTTGCAGTTTCTGGTATGCCCATGTTTTCATCTTTCCGGAAAGCAAATTAATGGCAGCATGAACTTTAATAAAGTCATTATGATAGGTCCTGGGCTTAAGGACAAAATAGGAGCTCACAATCCATCCGGAAAAAAAAAATGAGGAACGGGAACCATCAAACCTGTCTGCAGCTGCAGAATTTCCACTCAGTAGTCCTGTAGAGATGTGTTGAATCACCATATCCAACTCTCCAGACTCATCATGTGGCCCAGCCTGCTTCAGCATGCACATATACAGACACTCAGATAAGATGTTCCTGGAGTGATAGTTTGTATGCGATAGTATAGAGGTGATGTGCTGAAAGGACAGGCGTGAGTAGTGATAGCAATGATAGGCACTCAAGTAGTAATGTTCAGGAGTGTTAGCAGATGGTGATAGATAGTATGCAGGTAGGTTAGCAATCATGTACAAGTAACAGGTGGTAGGGGACAGCAGATGAATGTACAGGAGATGCTAACTTAGTGCAAGGGTATAGATGGTAGTAGACTCAAGAGCTAGCAATCTATGTAACAGTGCAGATGATAGAAATAGTAATGCATAGATAGCAACAGTCTTTAGTATGCAAGAGTAGATAGTGTAAGTTGATAGGAAGGAATCCCCTGCGGGGTACTTATCACTAGTTGGTTTAGAGAGGTGAGGGGTCCAGTAATGAGATAAGGATCCGGTAGCGAGATACAGGATCAGTAGCGAGATATAGGATCAAGTAGCGAGATACAGGATCAGTAGCGAGATACAGGATCAAGTAGCGAGATACGGGATCAAGTAGCGAGACTAGGATATAGTTGGTAGTAGACTCAAGAGCTAGCAATCTATGTAACAGTGCAGATGATAGAAATAGTAATGCATAGATAGCAACAGTCTTTAGTATGCAAGAGTAGATAGTGTAAGTTGATAGGAAGGAATCCCCTGCGGGGTACTTATCACTAGTTGGTTTAGAGAGGTGAGGGGTCCAGTAATGAGATAAGGATCCGGTAGCGAGATACAGGATCAGTAGCGAGATATAGGATCAAGTAGCGAGATACAGGATCAGTAGCAAGATACAGGATCAAGTAGCGAGATACGGGATCAAGTAGCGAGACTAGGATATAGTTGGTAGTAGACTCAAGAGCTAGCAATCTATGTAACAGTGCAGATGATAGAAATAGTAATGCATAGATAGCAACAGTCTTTAGTATGCAAGAGTAGATAGTGTAAGTTGATAGGAAGGAATCCCCTGCGGGGTACTTATCACTAGTTGGTTTAGAGAGGTGAGGGGTCCGGTAGTGAGCTAAGGATCAGGTAGCGAGATACAGGATCAGTAGCGAGATACAGGATCAAGTAGCGAGATACAGGATCAAGTAACGAGACTCCGGTCTATCCAGATATTGGGGAAATAGCTGGAGGCTTCGGCAGCGTCAGACAAGGCTGTATAACAGGCGGTTGCACGAACACCTTGTGAGTGAAAGCCGGCGATTGAAATAGCCGCTCAGAGCCGCGCCTAGTGATGACGTCATGAGAGTTAAAGGGACAGGTAGCTATATGTGTTCCACCTACCTGAATGGTGGAACGCAATGCGGAAATAAGAGGCTGGAAGGGTACCGAAGGTACCAGGATCTTACACAGTGGGAGGAAATTGTGCCCCATTGTTGGTGTCAGTGGAAGGAATAGTGCCCCATTATTGGTGTCAGTGGGAGGAATAGTGCCCCATCATTTGTAGTGGGAAGAACAGTGCACCATCGTTGGTGTCAGTGGAAGGAACAGTGCTCCATCGTTGGTGTCAGTGAGAGGATTAGTGCCCTATCTTTGGTGTCAGTGGGAGGAATAATGCCCCATTATTGGTAGTGGGAGGAACAGTACCCCATCATTTGTAGTGGGATGAATAGTGCCCCATTGTTGGTTTCAGTGGGAGGAATAGTGCCCCATCATTTGTAGTGGGAGGAATAGTGCCCCATTGTTGGTGTCAGTGGGAGGAATAGTGCCCCATCATTTGTAGTGGGATGAATAGTGCCCCATTGTTGGTGTCAGTGGGATGAATAGTGCCCCATTGTTGGTGTCAGTGGGAGGAATAGTGCCCCATCATTTGTAGTGGGATGAATAGTGCCCCGTTGTTGGAGTCAGTGCGAGGAATAGTGCCCCATTGTTGGTATCCGTGGGAGGAATAATGCCTCATTGTTGGTGTCAGTAGGAGAAAATGTGCCCCATCATTTGTAGTAGGATGAATAGTGCCCCATTGTTGGTGTCAGTGGGAGGAATAGTGCCCCATCATTTGTAGTGGGATAAATAGTTCCCCATTGTTGGTGTCAGTGAAAGGAATAGTGCCCCATTGTTGGTGTCAGTGGGAGGAATAATGCCTCATTGTTGGTGTCAGTGGGAGAAAATGTGCCCCCTCATTTTTAGTGGGAGGAACAGTGCCCCATTGTTGGTGTCAGTGGGAGGAATAGTGCCCCATCAATTGTAGTGGGATGAATAGTGCCCCATTGTTGGTGTCAGTGAAAGGAATAGTGCCCCAATGTGGGTGTCAGTCGGAGGAATAATGCCTCATTGTTGGTGTCAGTAGGAGGAAACATGCTCTATCATTTGTAGTAGGAGGAATAGTGCCTCATTGTTGGTGTCAGTGGAAGGAATAGTGACCCATTATTGGCGTCAGTGGGAGGAATAGTGCCCCATTATTTGTAGTGGGAAGAACAGTGCACCATCGTTGGTGTCAGTGGAAGGAATAGTGCTCCATCGTTGGTGTCAGTGAGAGGATTAGTGCCCTATCTTTGGTGTCAGTGGGAGGAATAATGCCCCATTATTGGTAGTGGGAGGGACAGTACCCCATCATTTGTAGTGGGATGAATAGTACCCCATCTTTGGTGCCAGTGGGAGGAATAGTGTTTTGTATCAGTGAGAGGAACACTGCCCCAAGGGCCAGATAAAGGCAAGCAAAGGGCCACATCCGGCCCCCAGGCCACAGTTTGGAGACCACTGCATTTTCGAACAAACATTTATATGACTATTCATATAAACATTCTAACAGAAATTCTCAGTACATTTGATTACTTAAGGAATGTCATTCAAAAGTATTTCAAAATTTTGTTTGCTTTGAGATGAATGTAGTTCATCAGCTTTAGAAATTTGTTTGTTCAAGAAAAATTTTCTTTTGTGCGTCTTCAAAATTTCTCGTCACTATGGTCAAAAATGACCATCAATTTTACTCCACTAACAATTAGAGAATCAAACAAATGGTCTTAAAATGGAAAATTTCACACAGAATTCTACTAGTGTATGGCCAGCTTTCGAGAGGGACTATATCCACCCTATTACAGGTCCAATTCCTGGTAATTAATAATATTAGTTTCCACCAGGAATTTTCTGGGAGGTATGGATTACATCACTTACCTTAAAAGCCAGCACTGCTTTCATCCCTCTAATACTGACAAAGAGACTAGGAAAAATGGCACAGAAAAAATACAAGATGTTCTGTGAATGGCAGCTGCTCAGTACAGTACCCAGAAGATGACGGTAATCACTGGAGCAGCACCAACTACTATAGAGTGATTGTCAGCTTCCACAGTGGTCCATCAGATATGAAATATACATACTTTTATTGGTCCAAGCTAGACCAATATAACTATGCAATTTAGATCATACCTGGAGTTCAGCTTTAAATATATTTTAGTTCTACTTTAAAGTTTGTATATTGGATACACTGGCTACACTAGTACATACACTGGCATGTACATTTGTTAATAAAAAGTTGAGTGTAAAAATACAGTGAGAGAAAAAAGTATTTGATCCCCTGCTGATTTTGTACGTTTGCCCACTGACAAAGAAATGATCAGTCTATAATTTTAATGGTAGGTTTATTTTAACAGTGAGAGACAGAATAACAACACAAATATCAAGAACACGCATTTTAAAAAAGTTATAAATTGATTTGCGTTTTTAAAGAGTAAAAAAAGTATTTGATCCCCTATCAATCAGCAAGATTTCTGTTTCCCAGGTGTCTTCTATACAGGTAACAAGCTGAGATTAGGAGCACTCTCTTAAAGGGAGTGCTCCTAATCTCAGTTTGTTACCTGTATAAAAGACCTGTCCACAGAAGCAATCAATCAATCAGATTCCAATCTCTCTACCATGGCCAAGACCAAAGAGCTGTCCAAGGATGTCAGGGACAAGATTGTAGACCTACAGTACACAAGGCGGGAATGGGCTACATGACCATTGCCAAGCAGCTTGGTGAGAGGGTGACAACAGTTGGTGTGATTATTCGCAAATTGAAGAAACACAAAACAACTGTCAATCTCCCTCTGTCTGGGGTTTCATGCATGATCTCACCTCGTGGATTTTTATTGATCATGAAAACGGTGATAAATCAGCCCAGAACTGCACGAAGAACCTTGCCAATGATTTCAAGGCAGCTGGGACCATAGTCACCAAGAAAACAATTGGTAACACACTACATCATGAAGGACTGAAATCCTGCAGCACACACAAGGTCCCCCTGCTCAAGAAAGCACATGTACAGGCCTGTCTGAAGTTTGCTAATGAACATCTGAATGATTCAGAGGAGAACTGGGTGAAAGTGTTGTAGTCAGATGAGGCCAAAATAAAGCTATTTGGCATCAACTCAACTCGCCGTATTTGGAGGGGGAGGAATGCTGCCTATGACCCCAAGGACACAATCCCCACAGCCAAACATGGAGGTGGAAACATTATGCTTTGGGGATGTTTTTTTCCTAAGGGGACAGGACAGCTTCACTGCATCAAAGGGACGATGGACGGGGCCATGTACCGTCAAATCTTAGGTGAGAACCTCCTTCCCTCAGCCAGAGCATTGAAAATGGGTTGTAGATGGGTATTCTAGCATGACAATGACCAAAAACACAAGGCCAAGGCAACAAAGGAGTGGCTCAAGAAAAAGTACATTAAGGTCCCGGCGTGGCCTAGCCAGTCTCCAGACCTTAATCCCATAGAAAATATGTGGAGGGAGCTGGAGGTTCGAGTTACCAAATGTCAGCCTCGAAACCTTAATGACTTGGAGAGGATCTGAAAAGTGGAGTGGGACATAAGCCCTCCTGAGATGTGTGCAAACCTAGTGGCCAACTACTAGAAATGTCTGACCTCTGCGATTGCCAACAAGGGTTTTGCCACCATGTACTAAGTCATGTTTTCCAAAAGGGTCAAATACTTATTTCACTCATTAAAATGCAAATCTATTTATATAATTTTTTTGAAATGCGTTTTTCTGGATATTTTTGTTGTTATTCTGTCTTTAACTGTTAAATCAAACCTACCATTAAACTATAGACTGATCATTTCTTTGTCAGTGGGCAAATGTACAAAATCAGCAGGGAATCAAATACTTTTTTCCCTCACTGTATGTACAAAAGGTTTGCTGTACCAATGTGAAACACATCCGCTTAGCTCCTACAAAACTTGCAATATTCTGTGTTATATACACTCACCTGCCACTTTCATAGTTTCATAGTAGGTAAAGTTAATCAAAGACAATAGTCCATCCAGTTCAGTCAGTGTGGATAATCATTTCCCCTATCCCTGTACCTTGTGTTCACTAAGATGCACGTCCAAGAGTCTTTTAGAAAAATATCAATACTCCCTACTGACACCACCAATTGTGGAAGAGAGTTCCACATCCTTTTGCCCTGACTTTATTAGGAACAATTTGCTAGTACCGGGTTGGACCCCTTTTTGCCTTCAGAACTGCCCTAATTCTTTGTGGCATAGTTCCAACAGGGTGTTTGAAACGTTCCTCAGAGATTTCGGTCCATATAGACATGATAGCATCACGCAGTTGCTGCAGAATTGTCGGCTGCACATCAAGGATGAAAATCTCCACCACATCCTAAAGCTGCTCTATTGGATTGAGATCTGGTGACTGTGGAGGCCATTGGAGTACAGTAACCTTATTGTCATGTTCCAGAAACCAGTGGTGAGATGATTTGAGCTTTGTGATATGGTGCATTATCCTGCTGGAAGGAGCCATCAGAAGATGGGTACACTGTAGTCATAAATGGATGGACATTGTCGGTAACAATACTCAATTGGTACTAAGGGGCCCAAAGTGTGCCAAGAAAATATCCCCCACATCATTACACCACCATCATCCTGAACCGTTTATACAAGGCAGAATGGATCCATGCTTTCATGTTGTTTATGCCAAATTCTGACTCTACCATCTGAATATCGCAGCTGAAATCAAGACTCATCAGACCAGGAAACGTTTTTCCAATCTTCTATTGTCCAATTTTGGTGAGCCTGTGCGAACTGTAGCCTCAGTTTCCTGTTCTTACCTGAGAGGAGTGGCACCTGGTGGGGTCTTCTGCTGCTGTAGCCCATCTGCTTTAAGGTTCGATGTGTTGTGCATGCAGAGATGGTATTGAGTGTATGCAGAGATGGTATTCTGCATACCTTGGTTGTAACAAGTGGTTATTTGAGTTACTGTTGCCTTTCTATCTATCATCTCAAATCAGTTTGCCCATTCTCCTCTGACCACTGACATCAACAAGGCATTTTCGTCCACACAACTGCCGCTCACTGGAAATTTTTCTTTTTCGGACCATTCTAGATGGTTGTGTGTGAAAATCCCAGGAAAACAGTAGTTTTTGAAATACTCAGACCAGCCCATCTGGCACCAACAATTATGCCACGTACAAAGTCACTTAAATCCCCTTTCTTCCCCAGTCCGATGCTCGGTTTGAACTTTAGGAAGTCATCTTCACCACGTCTAGATGCCGAAATGCATTAAGTGGCTGCCATGTGATTGGCTGATTAGCAATTTGTGTTACCAAGCAATTGAAGAGGTGTACCTAATAAAGTGGCCGGTGAGTGTATCTCGTATGATTTTAAGCTCCATCTAATGGCCATAATTAGGTATTTGCTTTAAAGTATCTAATTCAGAAAGAAAAAGGAATTGTGGCCATTAGATGGCGCCTATGGTCATACAAGATACATAATTAGATAACAGCAATGGCAAGTTTCTTTGGAGCTGTGCGAATGGGTCTCACATTTGGTCAATGAACGTTTTCTTCATCTATCCCTTTGTGTCTTTAAACTAAAATAATAAAAAAATAATAATTTAAAAAAAAATGTAAAGTCATTCTATTTACCAACTGCTGACCGGAATATCATTCAGTTAACTGAATTTGGTTTGTCTCCTTGCAGAAATTCTGTAACAACCGGGACTGCAAATTTGTGGACTACCCATCTATTTCACCTCTGGGAAACATACTTCTTTATATGCCCATATTGGATCTCGTGGCTATGGAATGTTAAGAAGTATGTAACCTAAAGGTAGCATTCCAGCTGGATATCAAAGCCTACATTGCTACCATCTCTAGAGACTTACCATATCTCTGCAGATTTCAACAGTAAGGTGGTAAACCTAACTTGGCAAAACACTGGTGAATGGATGAGGTTTGTTTTCAGGAAAACCATGCTAATCAACTTTATATATGGTCTTGAGTTTGGATTGACTGGACTATAGGAAGAACTCACATAGTTATGACAAGTATTCTCAGGGAAACGGTTATATAACAGTTTCTTGTCCAAAACACTTAGATATGTTTAGAGGCATTTGTAGACATATTTGGGTACCTGCCTTTGATGCAAGTTTATTGGTGCTTAGCAGAATGGCAAATGAAGCTCCCCTGCCAAACGAAATCATACATTTATCATTTCATGCAGGCAGACCTTTAAATGAATAATCTTTCTGAAGTTAAAGTTTAGTTCTATAGTGATAGGATAACCTTTCATTGTATAACATCCACAGTGTAATAACCATTTAAACAATAGTTATTACTGACAATGCAATATAATCGTACTTGAAAAATCTCCTTTTATGTTGCGAGTTCTACCGGTCTGCTGGCCATCTCTTTCCACAACTTCCTGGATTGTTTACTTTCAATTTCTAAGGACTACATATCCCATGGTACCTTGCTGCCTACAGGAAGTAATTCCTGAACAGACTCCACCTCTTGAGGCTCCTCCTCTCAGCACCTCTGTAGATTAGAATGCGGGCTCTGTGAATTCTGTGACACAGCAGTGCCTACTGACAAGGCATAGTGAACACCACAGAATTCCAGGTACTAAATGTGTAGAGATGGTCACGAAGTACATTTACAAACTTGCTAAAAGAGGAGCTGCAGCCCCCACCAAAATATTAAAAGTCAGCAAATACTGTAGCTGCTGGCTTTTAATATTAGGACACTTACCTGTCCAGGGAGCTTGCGGTGTCGGAACCCGCCCAGACGATTTTTCAATCTGCTCTCATGTGCTGCCGTCAACATTTCTTTTAGGCTGCATTCACATGTCAGCGTATGGATCGCGGGCAGAATCGCCGCGATTCCGCCCGCGATCCGGAGATTATTGCAAATCGCGGGACGCCTGTGCGTTGGCCGTGATTTGCAATAGCCCCCCAAACGCTGAGCGATGTTGCCGCGATTTCCACCTGCCGAATCGCGGCAACATCGCGCAAAAAAAAAATTGCGGGACGCAATACTCTCCAAAGAAGCTCTTGTACTTTTTTGGGCGTAATGCGTCCCGCGATTTTTTTTACGCCATGTTACCGCGATTCGGCAGGCGGAAATCGCGGCAACATCGCTCAGCGTTTGGGGGGCTATTGCAAATCACGGGCAACGCACAGGTGTCCCGCGATTTGCAATAATCTCCGGATCGCGGGCGGAATCGCGCCGCAATCCATACGCTGACATGTGAACGGAACCTTTAAGGGAAGCCAGCAGTGAAGCCTTGGAGCTTCACCTCTGATTCCCTACTGCACGCGTGCGAAGCGCGCAGCGCTTTGTGAATGGCCCGGCGGCAAGGGATGGAGGAGGGGGCTAAACTTCCGGGGGATCTTGCGACGTTTCCCAGAAGTGGGGACGAGTACCTGTCAAAAACAGGTACCAGCTCCCCCCAAATGTGGCAGCGGAGGGGGGAGGAAGCAAAAAAGTGAAGCTTCCCCTTTTGGGTGGAGCACCAACTTTAATAAGTGTAGACTAGAAATAATGAATATATGATTTTACATTATTTTCCATGTTTAACCACTTCAGCTCCCGAAAGTTCACCCCCCCTTCCTGACCAGGCCATTTTTTGCGATACGGCACTGCATTACTTAAACTGACAATTGCGCAGTCGTGCAATGTTGTACCCAAATAAAATTGATGGCCTTTTTCCCCCATAAATAGAGCTTTCTTTTGGGGTATTTGATCAACTCTGTGGTTTTAATTTTTTGCACTATAAACAAAAAAGGAGCGACAATTTTGAAAAAAAAAAAATAGCAATATTTCTTACTTTCTGCTATAAAACAATCCCAATAAAACATTTAAAAAAATCTAATTTTTTTCATCAATTGAGGCCAATATGTATTCTGCTACATGTTTTTGGTAAAAATTAAAAATCCCAATAAGCGTATATTGATTTAAAAGTTATAGTGACTGCAAACTATGGGATAGATTTATGGAATTTTTTTTTTACTAGTAATGGGGCAATCAGCGACTTTTAGCGGGACTGCGACATTGCGGCGGACAAATCTGACATTAAGTGACACTTTCTGCGGATCAGTGACACCAATACAGTGATCAGTGCTAAAAACTAGAGTTTATGCACTGCCACTGTACTGGAAAGGGGGTTAACATTTGGGGCGATTAAAGGGGCAAATGTGTGCCTAGCTGGTGTTTTCTTACTGTGGGGAAGGTGCTTGTACCAGGGGAAGGCATGGATCGGTGCCCCTGCTTTGCAGAGACACAGGATCCATGCCTTCTGTACTGACAAAACAAATGCACTGTTGCTGTACTAATGACACTAGCAGGGAAGGGGGTTAACATCAGAGGCGATCAAAGGGTTAAATGTGCTCCCAGGGAGTGCTTTCTAACTGTGTGGGGGGTGCTTTGGCTTAGCAGAAACACAGGATCTCTGTCTTCCCTACTAGAAGAACCACGATCTGCCTTGTTTACATAGGCAGACTGCTGTTTTGCCTCTCTCGTGAATGATCGGTGGGTCCCGGAGGACATCGGGTCTGCTGAACCCGCTGATTGGATCCCGCTGCGTGCGTGCCCCAGACCCGGAAATGCTAAATGACGTACGAGTATGTGCCTTCACGCAGAAGAGCTGCCCCCCCACAGTATATATACGTCGACAAATGGTTAATAGGAAAACTAATACAATAACATCAGGGTATAGGAAAGAGAAATTTCACTTAAAAAATAAAGTCTTAAAGGTTTTAGTGTATTTTTTAAAGTGTGAAAAAAAACACTGTAAAAGGAAATTATAAAAAAAGAAAAAAAAAATCTGGAGCAGGCAGAATCTGGAGCAGTTGTACATGGCAACCAATCAGCTTCTGTCTTTCATTTTCAAAGCTTAACTGAACAAGCTGAACATAGAAGCTGATTGGTTGCCATGCACAGCTGCTCTGGATTCTGTCTGCTTCGGTGTCAATAAATTCCTCCATTGTAGAAAACTTATCAAAACTATCAAAACTGGAGCAGACAGGATCTGGAGCTGCTGTGAAAGCCAACCAATCAGCCTCTATCTTTAGCTTGTTCATTTAAAGCAGTAATAAACCTATTCAAAAATGTATTATTGGGGTGACACAGTGGTAAGTTTTCTTATTTTCAACTTCCTTCAACAGACCAAGTTGTCCTGCAAACGTGACAGAATTGGTTGCCATGCACAGCTGATCCAGTTTTGATCAATTCCCTAAATTTTTCACTACTATGAAAAGTAAACAACCCGTGCCTGCTGTTTGTTTTTGGATGACTGCTTGTAAATAAAGCTTCAGACAACATCCTGCTTCTATGTGCTTTAGAGCCGGTTTTCACATTAGCGCGACTTGTCAGGCGACTTGTCAGCCTAACAAGTCGCGCTCCCTCGCGGTCCATTGACCGCTACAGCACCCGTTCTAATAGGAGCGACACAAGTCGCTCCGACTTAGAAAAAGGGTCCTGTACTATTTTGGGGCGACCTCGGAGCGACTTGCATAGACTTCCATTATGTGAAGTCCCTGCAAGTCGCTCCGAAGTCGTGGTGCAATGTAATGCACAAGTCGCCCCCGAAGTAGTACAGAGTCGTGTCGCCTCAGTGTGAACCGGCTCTTAGGCATCAAACTAGCTAAATGCCGAATATAGCTGGGTGGCTTCACTGCCGGTTTCCCTTAGTGAAGATGCCAGCGCCTGAAGAATCAGCTGGGGTGCAGACATTGCGGAATCCCTGGACAGGTAAATGCCCTTATATTAACTACTTCCGGACCGCCCACCGCATATATGCTGCGGCAGAGCGGCCCGACTGCGCAAAATCACTTAATGTACGTGATTTTGTGCAGGGGTTTTCGGGGGTACGTGCGCGCCGCCGGAGCGTCGCTCCCGCTGTGATTGGACACAGCAGGAGCCAATCAGCGGGTCCGGTGGCCGCGATGACCGCTGGGAACCGCCGATCGTTTGGCAGAATGAAAGAACGGCGGTCTGCCTATGTAAACAAGGGAGACAGCCGTTCTGTCACAGGGGAAGAGAGAGATCTAGTGTTTCTCTAGTAAATCCAGCCTAAGGCCCCTTTCACACATGCTGTCCGTTTGTCCGTTTTTCATCCATCCGTTGACGGATGAAAAACGGACATCAATGTATCTCTATGTAAAAACGGATGACAACGGATGATCATCAGTTAACATCCGTTTTCATCCGCTTCCGATAATGTCCGTTTTTTTGAACGGATGAATGCCCTATTTTTCATCCGTCAAAAAAACGGATCGGACGAAAAACGGATGACATCGGATTAAAAACGGATGGAAACGGATGAAAACGAATGAAAAACGGATGAAAACGGATGAAAAACAGATAACAACTGGCGAAAAACGGATGAAAAACGGATAACAACTAATAAGGGGGGAACCAAGTAGGAACACTGCAAAACAAAAAGAGAGAGTGCTGCAGCCTTGCACATTACCCAAGTGGTATCTTTAATAATGTAATAAAAGGAGTTATGAGTATATTTCCTTTTATTACAATATTAACCACTTTAGCCCCGGACGATTTGGCTGCTCAAAGACCAGGCCCTATTTTGCGGCACTGCGTGAATTTAACGGACAATTGTGCGGTCGTGCGATGCTGTACCTAAATGAAATTGACGTCCTTATTTTCCCCACAAACAGAGCTTTCTTTTGGTGGTATTTGATCACCTGTGCGATTTTTATTTTTTGCGCTATAAACAAAAAAAGAGCGACAATTTAGAAAAAATAACAATATTTTTCACATTTTTTTATATGAAATTCTCAAAAAATGAAACTTTTTTAACATTTGAGGCCAATTTGTTTTCTGCTGCATATTTTTGGTAAAAAAAAATCGCAATACGCGTATTTTGATTGGTTTGCGCAAAAGTTATTGCGTTTACTAACTACGGGAAAGATTTATGTAATTTTTATTGTTTTTTTTTTTTACTAGTAATGGCGGCGATCTGCAATTTTTTGCGGGACTGCGACATTGCGGCGGACAGATCAGACCCCTGACTGTTATTTTTTACACTTTTGGGAGTACCAGTGACATTACTACAGTAATCAGTGCTATAAATATGCACTGTTACTGTCAAAATGACACTGGCACGGAAGGGGTAAATTTATTGGTGATCAAGGGGTTAGGTGTGACCCTAGGGGCGTGATTCTAACTGTCAGGGGGCGTGGCTTGTTAGATCATCACAGAGACATGCGATCCTATATAGCAGGATCACATAGCCTCTGTGATGATCTAAGGGAGAATGACAGACAGCTGTGTTTACATCAGCCGTCTGTCTTTCTCCCTCTGCAGCGGGAGATCCTGAGCGACCGGTGGCCATCAGAGCCGCCGGTCACTCACGCTAGCTCCCCAGGGAACAAGCGGGGACGGGAGAGTGCCGCCGGCGGCGCACGCTCGACCCCCACTGGCGGCTGAGCGAGTGACCTACCCCTACATCACTTTGCCCAGCAGCTGCTACCTACCCCAGTATATCTGCAGTGGGCGGTCGTTATGTGGTCAAAGATACCACTTGGGTAATGTGCAAGGCTGCAGCGCCCTCTCTTCATTGTGTTGAAAGTTAAATATTGTAAGTGCTGGGGTAAAAATTTTAAGAAATATTTTACTAGGAAAGGTTTATTTTACTGTGCTTAACATGTTAAAGTAGAAAGGATTTTTATTTTTTTCTGGATAGCGTATGAGAGGGTTATAACCCCTGTCTGTTTTTTTGCCATCTGTGTCCCATGGGGGAGATTCACCTTCACTTGCTGTCCCACAGCCAAACAGGAAGTGAGAAGAAATTCCTGCAAATTAAAAGAATCCTTTAGGGCCCCCAGGCCACCAAAACTAGTATCACCATTGGAAGATTTCCCTTCTATTACTTTTCCGGGGGGCAACCCAAAATGTGGGTTTTTCTTTTACTTTTACTTTCAATGATAATGGTAAACAGGACAAATAGAGAGGGTGGATCTCTCTAATGGGGGCACAGACAGCAATAAAAATTGACAGGTGTTCAAAGACAGTTCGGCTCTATCCAAGTCTAAAAAAAAGCTTTTGCCTTTAGTTATATTTTAAGCCGAAAAATCCAGAGGGTTTAATACTATTTTAAAGCACTCTAAATTTTAAATTTATATTTAAATTTTAAAGACTCTAAATTCTCATACACATACCAATAATTGAGAAAGTTGTTTTGGACCAATAATTAAACTGTGTATTTCCCTGAACCTTCCATCCTAATTGTTATCAGCTTGGATGACTTTTGGATATGACAGAAAATTGAATCAACGTGTCTAAGAAGTTATTTTAGGGTTTTCTTTAGTTCTTTAAATCAACCTTTTTCAACCAGGGCGCCTTGAGGCTTCTTCATGGGTGCCTTGGCAAAATGCCTAAAAATGAATACAAAATGTCATTATGCACCATTACAACCTTCTAGACACTGACACCCTAAGGCCCCGTTCACATTGCCGCGATCCGACTTGGGGGGGCGACCTCCAAGGTCGCGGTGCGAGCAGTGCGCCGTGACCTCGGAGCGGCCTGCCACGGACTTCATAACATTGAAGTCTATGGCGGTCGCCTCCGGGTCGCCCCAAAGAAGCTCCGGACCCTTTTTCTAAGTCGGAGCGACTTGTGCCGCTCCTATTAGAACGGGTCCGCAGCTTCCCTATGGAAGGTGACCTACGGCGACCTGTGAGGCGACCGGGTCGCCTCACAGGTCGCCTTAGTGTGAACGGGGACTAACAACCAATGAGGTCATCAGTTGATAAGGAGGATGTCAGTTGCCTCCACAGCATCCTTGTTTGAACCTCCTCTGCCTCTCTCCCTCAGCACTAGGGGGACATTAGCTGACTGATGGAGAGAAATTGAGGGAGAAGAGAAACATTGGAATACTAGTCAGTATCAGCGTGCAAAAGTGTATTTGCTTTGGAAGAAAAAAATCACCTCTAACGCTGGCTGTCCTACATGTGTGGATGTTTCTGCGTTATGTAAAACTATTAGAATCATTTTTTACATTTTAGAAGAGGGTGCCTGTCCATAATTTTAAAGGGTGCCTCGAGACTGTCCATAATTTTAAAGGGTGCCTCGAGATTGTCTATAATTTTAAAGGGTGCCTCGAGATTGTCTATAATTTTAAAGGGTGCCTCGAGACTGACCATAATTTTAAAGGGTGCCTCGAGATTGTCTATAATTTTAAAGGGTGCCTCGAGACTGACCATAATTTTAAAGGGTGCCTCGAGATTGTCTATAATTTTAAAGGGTGCCTCGAGATTGTCTATAATTTTAAAGGGTGCCTTGACTAAAAAAAGGTTGAGAAACGCTGCTTTAAATAGCCCAGGAGTTTGGTTAAGGGTGCTAACCTGTCAGCTTGGACTACACCTGCATACAACAAAGTTTATACAAGGAAAATTTTAGCCAACACCACATTGTCAATTGAATCCTGGAAAAGTTTAATTGATTGGGATTATAACCGCATTTTGTCTTGAAATATATGCTTTTTGTTTAGAACTCTATAAAATGCACATTGTTTTAATTTAAATATCTTGGCAGAATGTATTTCTGTGTAGGTTAGCAGTTTTCAAATAAAAAAAAAAAGTATCTGTATATGTAGAAAATATTATATGGTTCCTCAATGTATGACAAATAGATCTGGTCCAATAAATGATACAAATGATTATGTTTAATGATTAAACTTCATACTTACAGCATAAAGTAAAGTTCTAGAAGTGACATAAATTACTACAATGTACACAAAAGAAGAGGAGTGCTTTATGTATTGCCTGGCTGTAGCTGGTGAAAAGGAACCACATCGACCCTGCATAGGATTTGGTCCCCTTCAACCAGCCGCAACTGAGCAGAAAACTTGCTGCATCCGATACTTTGTGTCACTGCTACAGACACCGAGACATACCAAAACGAATGTCTCTGGAAGATCACGTGAAGTTGTTTGCATGTTTTCTCATGTTTTATGCTTGAATATATTATGGATATAAATAATTTGAAAAAATGATTGATACACAATATGTTTGACTTTTATTTTGCAAATGTGATGTGCTGAAGTAATTACAAAGGAGCCTACATTTCAAATCTAATATTCCCTCTGCAGAAACTTGGAAGGCTCTTTAACCAGTTGAACAAATAAATACACACTGATAGTAGATTTAGAGTCGGTTCACACTATGGCGACATGACTCTGCACTACTTCGGGAGGCGACTTGTCAGTCCCGTGCACCGCGACTTCGGCGCGACTTGCACGGACTTCATATAATGAATGTCTATGCAAGTCGCTCCGAGGTCACCCCGAAGTAGTATAGGACCCTTTTTCTAAGTTGGAGCGACTTGTGTCGCTCCTATTAGAACGGGTCCTGTAGCAGTCAATGGACTGCGAGGGACCACGACTTGTCAGGCTGACAAGTCGCCTGACAAGTCGCTCTAGTGTGAATCGAGTCTAACATTTACTTCAATAAGGTCCATTCCAGAAACACCTTTATTTGGCTCTTGATACAAAATCACGTGAGCGTAAAGCTCCGTGGACACGCGGTCCATATGTTGGGAGACAATGACTGGTTCAAAAAAAAAAAAACATGGCCAACCACGGCCCGTGTGTATGTCGGAGGTGAATGCTGGAGAACCAGCATCCAACCAACTCCCGATCAGAGCTCTCAGCAAATGGAAGAGATCCCTTATAGGAGTGTCCTAGGGTGGGGGGGGGGGGGGGGTGGTGTCCACCTGTCAGAACACAACAGCTCAGCAGGGAGATTGCATTGCTGAACTAACCTCTCATGGTTAGCACAGTGGCTCAGACCGGAGCTGACAGCAAGTTGCACGAAAAAAAAAAAAAATTAATAGTGTGTATCCTGCCTAACATAGACATGATACCCTTAAACTGGGTACACACTATTCATTTTTTTTTCCACGCAACCCTGCGGCTTGAATGAAAAAAAAAATGTTTGTCTGTATGCTATACAGGATATGCATGGGAGTATTCACAGCCGCACACAGCCATTTATGAATATGGACGGCTGTACACAGCACCTAAGCTTCCCTGGCATGAAAAAAAAACAGAATTTTGTGTGTTACTCTGCTAATGAGCCTGTGTGCATATGTGCCCTTACAATCATTTTAAGGCCAAATGCAGCTTTTTTTTTAGTTGCAATCAATTTGCATTTGGAATCGGTTTGAGACACTTCTAATATTTTCAGGATTCCTTCACCAGTGCATCTAACTTCCTAAGCTGCATAAACCTGCTTCAAGCTGATTTTGCATTCCAATTAACTTTTATGGGGAGAGAAACAGTTCTAGCATAAATAAAAGCCCAACAACACAGGTCCTATAGGTGCTATAATTCAACCATTATCGCTGTATAAGTGTATATTTATACCATTTACCAGGGGTCTTCAAACTATGGCCCTCCAGTTGTTCAGGAACTACAATTCCCTTCATGCCTAGTCATGTCTGTGAATATCAGAGTTTTACAATGCCTCATGGGATGTGTAGTTTCGCAACAGCTGCAGGGCCTTAGTTTGAGGATCCCTGCCATTTACTCTTTTACTGGCCCAAGAGCAGTGTGGAGGCATGGCCTAAAGTGAATCCATTCTGAAATGTTAATGGTTTTACCAAAATGGATAATGTGCAATAAAAGGGCTGAAATACATAAAGTGTTACTAAACCCACAACCTGCATTTACAGAACATGGAGATGCAATTATTTTAGTAAATCTAAACTGCTAAATACCTTTTCTCATCAGCAATTAAAGCAGTCTTGTGACTCCTATCAGTTCCTTGTAAAGCTTGTAGGAGTTTTCCTACTGCACTGAGCTGTCCTATAGCGATCCAGGATCCCTGACCCTCTGTCTGGACAGTGCTGATTGGCCCTGTGCTGATCACATGCATTCACATGATCAAAACTCCCTAGCAATATACACCAAATTGAGCATGTGCAGCCTGACTTCAAAGGCTCTGTCATATCCGGACAAGTTCTGAAATCAGTGGAAGAAGAGAAGGATCTGTACATACAGGATCAAACAGCCTTTTTACACAATGCAGAGGATTAATCTGTTAGGTTCCACAGTGAGTATAACTAGCATGCTTTATTGCATATACAGTACAGACTGATTTTACTGTTTGGTAACACTTTTCTGGAGAAAATGCTGCACCAGAGCTGGCTATAGGCTCAGAACAGAGAGCTGGAGCTGCATGCTCTGATCTCTCTGCCCATCACTGGCCCGTGCTTAGCTCAGAGCACGAGGGAAGAGGAGGGCTGATAACTCTACAGGCTCTGCTCACCTAGTGTAATCACTGTATGGGTGGAGAGAGGGATGTGAGGTGCCTTCTTACAGCTCACATCCCCTTATCCCACATCCCCATCCTGCAGACCTGTGCTAGTTTCTATTTCACTCTGAAATGTAAACTAAAGTAAATAGCACAGATAGACCTGAAACAGGTCTGTCTGTTATGTTAAATCTGTTGCAAACCACTGCACTTTTTTTTTTTTTCTTACCTGCAAGGCAAAAGCATATTGTGCTAGTATGCATCACATACTAGCATATTATGTTACACTTACCTGAAAACGAAGCGTTCCAGCGATGCCATGCCATTGCTGCGCCAACTGGGGATTTCGGTACTGGGGTACCTAGACGATCCCCTGTTCAGGGCAGACTCCCATTCAACCTTCATGGGCGACCTGATGATCACTGTAAAAACCCTGCAGGAGTTCAGTTGGAACATCAATTTCATGAAATCCACCCTGATACCTTCCTTAAGACTGGATTATCTGGGCCTGACTCTGGATTCAGCTTTGGCGAGGGTTTTCCTCTCTCTGGACAAGCTGTAAAAATTGCAGGGGGGCGATTTGGTTGCTATTGGCAGGGCCGCTGATAAGGCAGTACAACCGGCCCTGTCTCAATCAGCTCAGCAGGGGGGCTCGCGCAGCTTTGTAGTAAATTTCATGTTAAAAAAATATATACCTTCATCAACTTGCATACATTTGAATATGAAGGTGTATAATAAGTTCCTGGGTCCAATCATGGTAACATAGGGTCCCAGGAGGTGACAGCAGAAGAGGGATTTTTTTATCCATTTTCGGGGGCAGGCAGACAAAGCCCATGCCGCATGCTGCTCTGCACCAGTGTACCTGCACAAACTAAAGTTCCGGCCGCTCATGGTGTGCCTTCCCTGGCGTATGGATTCTATTGTAATGCGGCTCCCATTCTTCAGTAAGTGCCGACACTGCAGCCTGAGGGAGAGACTGATCACTGAGATGGCTGAAACGGTGCAGCAGCAGTAATCCCGGCAGCGGTGCACAGGGAAGCGGCCCCTGCACATACAGTGACACATCAAACAGGCTATTCTGGAAGGTGCTCGAGGTAATCATCATTATGAGGATCTCAGCACAGCAGATGCTCTATGACTGTCAGTGTCACATGGCTGTTGGGTGTTGACTGTCTTAATTTTTGGCTGTACAGTGTGTTACAGACTATAACACAGTACCGCCATAACAAAGTCAGCACCCAGGAGCCATATGACACTGACAGAGCCATAGAGCACCTTCTGAGATCCTCATAATGATGATGACCATGAGCAGATAGTGAGATGCTACTTTACATGTGTCTTGGGGGAGAGAGGGACAGTAAAAACACACAGCCAAGCTGCATTTTTACCACCCCCAAACCACTTCACTTTGAGAACCTTTCACCCAGGCTTTGTAATTAGGTCTGCCTGTCAGTTTTTCATGCGGACCTGATTGAAAGCTCCATGTAGGTCTTCAGGAGTCTAGATATGAATTGACTTGTGTCCATTTAGATCCGCCTACCTCTGTGGCCATTCAGGTCCAAGAAAAAAAAAATGGAAAAGGACATCCTTTTCTATTTTTCCAGACCTAAATGTGACAGATCAGAGGTAGCCTGATGTAAATGGACACAAGTCCATTTACATCAGGCTACCCATAAAGCCACCACAAGTCCGTGGTGTATGCAGACACAAACTGAATTGGTGCGGATGTCAAAACACTGACATCTCGCCCATTCTGCTCCAGTTAGGATTGGTGGGGCGCTGTAAAGCTTTCTGGTTGTTATAGATAAGGTGAGTTCAGACTACGGTCTGAACATGACTGAGCTTATGCTTGCTAATTGGTGAAAAAAAGTTCTAAAATAAGACATCTCAGCTGCTTTATAATAGTGTAAAAAGTTTAGAGTAATAATGGCTACTAAAGGTTCACCTTTTGGAACATTTTACATGTTCCGGCTCCTGCCACCAGTGTGGGGCGGGGTCGAGGGGGCCCCATCATGTAGGCTGTATGGGGCTCCATGATTTCTAACAGCGGCCCTGGCTGTTGGCAAACAATCTGTCTTCACTGCGGACTTGCATGCGGGCCTTGGGTCTGATGGTATCAACCTTCGAGGCAGTTCCATTTGCTCAGTTCATACTAGACCTTTGCAAAGGGGAATTCTTGTAAAATGGAACAAGGACCCAAAGTCCTTGGACTCTTTGATTCCGTTGAGCCACAACACAAAGTCTGCTCTGTTGTGGTGGATCCAGTCTCCAGCACTATGCCAGGGCAAGTCCTTTCTCCCGTTGTTTTGGACGGTGGTAACCACAGACACCAGCCTGTTAGGCTGGGGCAGGGTGCTGGGGAAGCTTTGTGCCCAGGGTACTTGGACGGTGGAAGAGTCAAAACTACCAATAAATGTTATGGAGCTCAGAGCAATAAAGCTATGTCTATGACCATTCCATTGGTCTAAAGATGATGGAGCTGTGTCTGTCAATGAACGATAGAGAAAACTTACCATAAAATCCTTTTTTCTGAAGTTCATCGACAGAAGCAGCACCCGCCCCTCTACTTTTGGAAAACCAGATTGGTTTCTGGGCTTGCACCCCCCCCCTCCCACTCTGATACTCCCTCAGGATAAAGCTGGAGATGTAGGGATAAAGTCCACCAGGAACACAAACAATGACTTCATAGTGTAGTATGTTTTTAATTCATGTTTAAAAGATAATAGATAAACATTGCATTCACATGTATCCCTGTCTTTCCTGGCACTAGGTGTCTACAGCATGTGCAGATAAAATCTGTCAAGCTGGCGCTGGCATGCGGTTCATGCCTCACTTTCTATAATGGCTTTATATATTTTTCTTATTTACTATATTTTTTATTTTATGACAGTGCAGTTATCCTGTGGCAGGAGGCGACTGGTTCTCTTGGTATCATTTGAAGAGAAGAAAAGAAAAACAATGTCACTAGTAGAAGAACTAGAATGCACCCTGCTGCATCCTCATCACCTGCCAACAAAAACAGCACTCCCTCAGTCCACCTGTACATATTCTATAAATGAATGAACAGTGCACAGTATATGAAGCTACTAACATGCTGTTTAAAAAAAATGAGTGTAGCTAAAAAAAACTATCTCAGAAAACAGGAAATAGTAAAGAACTGGCTCTTAAATGCTTGAAAATGACTTACAAAAAAAAAATAATATATATATATATATATATATATATATATATATATATATATATACACTCTATTGCCAGAAGTAGCCTAAAGAGGTCCAAATCATTTGGTGGAGGGGGATTATGGTGTGTGTTTTTTTCAGAGGTTGGGTTCGGCCCCTTAGTTCCAGTGAATCGAACTCTTAAGGTGTCCGCATACCAAGACATTTTGGACAGTTTCATGCTCCCAACTTTGTGGGAACAGTTTGGGGATGGCTCCTTCCTGTTCCAACATGACTGCGCACCACTGCACAAAGCAAGGTCCATAAAGACATGGATGAGTGAGTTTGGGGTGGAGGAACTTGACTGGCCTTGACTCAACCCAATAGAACACCTTTGGAATGAATTGAAGCGGAGACGGCAAGCCAGGCCTTCTCTCTGACCTCACAAATGCACTTCTGGAAGGATTGTCAAACATTCCCATAGACACACTCTGGGCCGGACTGGCCTATCGGGATACCTGGAAATTTCCCGGTGGGCCGCCGGCCCTGGGGCCGCTTTAGGATAGGGCAGCGCCGCTTTAAGCATTGGGGCCGGGCCGGCCCGGCCGCTGTGATGATGGCCGCTGCAGCCCCACCCCTGGCCCCCGCTGCGCTCCAGACAGGGAGTGACGGAGGGTCCATCCTACTCGTCAGCCGCTGTGAGCGGCATGACATCACGGGGCGGCTGCGCGGGGGGGTGGACCGTGGAACTGACTGGCTGTGGCTGTCATGGGCGCGCCGACGCCGATCCCTCCCACTGTCCCGACACAACATTGACGTCACGCGCCAGCAGGTGAACCTGAAGAGTGAAGAAGATGAGTCTGAGAGAGAGAGAGAGAGAGAGAGAGAGAGAGAGAGAGAGAGAGAGAGAGAGAGAGTGAGACAGGGGGGGGGGGTGGAGGAACAACAGCAAAGAGGCTTCAGAGACTGCAGCAAGAGGTTAGCATACTTTTAAATCTTTGGAGACTTGACACATCTATTTAAAGTATTGATGCAACTTGTATTGTATCCTATCATGCTGCCTTATGCCCCATACACACATGCAGATTATCTATACAAATTGAAAGTGTTTAGGTTTGACCTCATATTATATGGTTTTGGTAAGTCTGCAGACAAAAGTCTTCAGATAATCTGCACGTGTGTACTGCACTGCTTTGTGCTCTGATGGAGTATCAGGATTTAGGCCTCATGCACACTGGACGTGTTTTACAGCTGCTTCTAGGGGCATTTGGCATTTTTTTTTCTTCTTCCTGTACTATGTCAGCAGCCTCTGCATTTCCTGTACCATGCCCGCAGAATCTGCACCTCCTGTACCATGTCCGAAGCTTCTGCATGTCCTGTACCATGCCCACCACCTCTGCATGTCCTGTACCATGCCCGCAGCCCCTGAATCTCCTGTACCATGCCCGCAGCCTCTGCATATCTTGTACCATGCAAGCAGCCCCTGCATCTCCTGTACCATGCCCACAGCCTCTGCATCTCCTGTACCATGCCCGCAGCCCCTGCATCTCCTGTACCATGCCCACCACCTCTGCATCTCCTGTAACATGCCCGCAGCCTCTGCATCTCCTGTACCATATCCGCAGCCTCTGCATCTCTTGTACCATGCCCGCAGTCTCTAAAATCTCTTGTGCCATGTCCGCAGCCCCTGCATCTCCTGTACCATGCCTGCAGTCTCTAAAATCTCTTGTGCCATGTCCGCAGCCCCTGCATCTCCTGTACCATACCCGCAGCCTCTGCATCTCCTGTACCATATCCGCAGCCTCTGCATCTCTTGTACCATGCCCGCAGTCTCTAAAATCTCTTGTGCCATGTCCGCAGCCCCTGCATCTCCTGTACCATGCCCGCAGCCTCTGCATCTCCTGTACCATATCCGCAGCCTCTGCATCTCTTGTACCATGCTCGCAGTCTCTAAAATCTCTTGTGCCATGTCCGCAGCCCCTGCATCTCCTGTACCATGCCTGCAGTCTCTAAAATCTCTTGTGCCATGTCCGCAGCCACTGCATCTCCTGTGCCATGTATGCAGCCCCTGCATCTCCTGTACCATGCCCGCAGCCCCTGCATCTCCTGTACCATGCCCGCAGCCCTTGTGTGTCTTGCCTACAGTCAAGCATAGTGTTGGGAGTGTTATGGTCTGGGGCTGCATGAGTGCTGCTGGCACTGGGGTGCTACAGTTCATTGAGGGAGCCATGAATGCCAACATGTACTGTGACGTACTGAAGCAGAGCATGATCCCCTCCCTTCGGAGACTGGGCCGCAGGGCAGTATTCCAACATAACAACCTAAAACACACCTCCAAGATGACCCATGCCTAGCTAAAGAAGTTGATTGTAAAGGTGATGGACTGGCCAGGCAGGTCTCCAGACCTAAACCCTATTGAACATCTGTGGGGCATCCTCAAATGGAAGGTGGATTAATGCAAGGTCTCCAACATCCACCAGCTCCATGATGTTGTCAGGAGTGGAAAAAAGACTCTAGTGGCAACCTGTGAAGCTCTGGTGAACTCCAAGCTCAAGAGGATTAAGGCAGTGCTGGAAAATAATGGTGGCTACACAAAATATTGACACTTTGGACATTTTAACTTAAGGGTGTACTCACTTTTGTTGCCAGCAGTTAAGACATTAATGGCTGTGTGTTATTTTGAGGGGACAGCAAATTTACACTTATTCAAGCTGTACACTCACTATTCATTGTAGCAAAGTGTAATTTCTTCAGTGTTGTCAAATGAAAAGATATAATAAAATATTTACAAAAATGTGAGGGGTGTACTCATTTTTGTGAGATACTGTATACAGTACACACCTTTCTAGTACCAGGTTGGACCCTCTTTTGCCTTCAGAACCTTAATTCTCCATGGCATAGATTCAATAAGGTGTTGGAAACATTCCTCAGAGATTTTAGTCCATATGGTCATGATAGCATCACACAGTTGCAGCAGATTTGTCAGCTGCACATCAATGATGTGAAGCTCCCGTTCAACCACATCCCAAAGGTGCTCTATTGGATTGCGATCTGGTAACTGGGGCAGTGACCTCATTGTCATGTTCAAGAAATCAGTGATGAGATGATTTGAGCTTTGTGACATGGTGCATTAGTCTGCTGGAAGTAGCCATGAGAGGAGGAGTACACTGTTTTTCCACATTTGGTTATGTTGCAGCCTTATTCCAAAATAAGTTTAACTACTTCCCATCCGCGCTACAGCCTATATACGGCTGCAGCGCGGACTTGAATTTTTGGGAGGCCGTCTTTATACGGCCTCCCAGAAACAGCCTCCCCGCGCATCGGGGAAAATCTGTGTCGGCCGTGTCCCTTGGACACAGCCGATCACAGATCGTGGTGAATGGCCAATCACAGCGGCCATTCACCACGTGATCGGACCGTCCAATGAGAGATGATCTCATATGTAAACATATGAGATCATCTCTCATCGCCAGCGCGCCTTCCTCACACGGAGCCTGCAGTGTGAGGAAGGAGGGAGAGCTGCACAGCACCAGGGACACAGAACAAATGTAATCAGGGCACCGATCACCAGTGCCCTGATTACTAGAGGTAAAAAAAAAAAACATACACACAGTGCCCACCATCAGTGCCCACAATCAGTGCCCATAGTGCTGTCAGTCAGTGCCCATCAGTGCCTGCTCATCTAGGCACTGATGAGCACTGACTGGCAGCACTATGGGCACTGATGGTGCTGCCCATCAGTGCCCAGCAGTGCCACCTCTCAGTGCTCATCAGTGCCGCCTATCAGTGCGGCATATTAGTACCTCCTCATCAGTGCCCATAAGTGCCACCTCATCAGTGCAGCCTATCAGTGCCCATCAGTGCCGCCTCATCAGCGCACATCAGTGAAGGAGAAAAATTTTCAAAATTTACTCGCAGAAAATAAAAACTTTTTTTTTTTTTTCAAAATTGTCTTGTCTTTTTTTTTTGTAAAAAATAAAAAACCCAGAGGTGATTAAATACCACCAAAAGAAAGCTCTATTTGTGTGAAAAAAATGGTAAAAATTTCATATGGGTACAGTGTAGCATGACCGCGCAATTGTCAGTCAAAGTGTGAGAGCGCTGAAAGCTAAAAATTGGTCTGGATGGGAAGGGGGTTTAAGTGCACAGTAGGCAAGTAGTTAATGATTTTTTTTTACATTTCTACAAACAATACCCCATAATGACAATGTGAAAGAAGTTTGTTTGAGGCCAGGTTCACACTAGCTCGCAGCAGGGAGTCCAGGATCTCTCCCTGTTCTCCATTTCAGGTGCGAATCAGGTCCGAATTTACAGCGGCAGGGCTGCCTGGCTGCGCAAAAACACCTACATGTGATTTTGAGCATGAGATGTAGGAGGCACGCAGACGCCACTCCCACTGTAATTGGACACAGCAGGAGCCAATCAGAGGGTCCAGCAGCCACAATGGCCGCCGGGACTCGCCGATCGTTCGGAGAAATGACAGAACAGCGGTCTGCCTATGTTAACAAGGCAGGCTAAGCTGAAACAGATCTCGCTTTTCCTCTAGCACATGTGTGTCAAACACAAGGCCTGCGGGCCAAATCCGGCCCTCCAGACCATTTTCACTGTGGCCCTCACACCCAGGGCTTTTTTTCAGCCGTAACATGGCAGAACTCTGCTCTACCATCTTACTTGCCGCTCACCTCTGTCACTTGTAAACATAGAAGCCTTATTCTGAGGGCCTTGGAGGAAGATGTGGGCAAAGGTGGGTGATAGGGGAGAGTGGTACAGAGGTCAGAGCTGAGGAAGGGTGGAAGTGACATGCAGACAGCCTGTAAAAAAGAGCTGAACCCTGCACACTGTGCATAGCACACCCCAAAACCCTGCATTTGATACATAGTACACCCCTGAATCCTGCACTCAGTAGGCAGCGCACCCCTAAACTCTACACTATGTAGGCAATGCAACCCTGAACTATGCACTATGTATGTAGCGCACCCCTGAACTCTGCGCTATGTACATAGCACACCCCTGAACTCCTCTTTGCCACTTTAAGATCCTCCCCAGTTAAATGTAGACACACCCACTATTCAATGCTGTTCAGCAGAGCAGGGGGTTTGAGCTCCTGTACATATTCTCTGAGAAAGAAAAGCCCTTGATAAATATGATTAGTCTCACAAATACAACTGGCCCTTTCAGGGGGTAACCATAATGCTAATGCGGCCCCCAATGAAATTGAGTCCAAACACCCCCCCCCCCCCCCCCCGTTAGAAAGCAAACCCTAGGACCCCAAACACTTAACCCCTTCCCTGCCAGTGTAATTTATACACTAAGGCTCGGTTCACACTTGTGCGATGCGGGAATGCTGCGAATATGCAGCGTGATCCCGCATCGCATCCGCACCTCTGGCAGTTCCTACTGCCATATGCGATATGCAGGGGGTGTCAAATGTTAACGACACCCCTAGTTTGATCGCATATAGCAGTGCGATCTGACAGTTCGCACAGAATCGGATCGCACAAGTGTGAACCACTGTGCGATCCGATCCTGATGCGGCTGAAAAAATGCCTCCTGTGCGTCTTTGGTGCGGATGCAGTGAGAATTCAGCCATACAAAGTGTATGGCTGAAATTCGCACCGCACATCAGATCGCATGTAATGAAGGAGCAGTGCGCTCCGAATTACATGTGATCTCTGCAGCCGCACATATGTGAACCGGCACTAAAAGCACTTTTTTTTTTTTTAGCACCGATCACTGTATTGGTGTCATGGTGTGCTGAATAGGCCGGACCATTCTAACCCTTCCAAACTGTACCGACCCAAACCGTTCCGCTCAGTGGAAACGAGGCAATAGTGTCAGATTTGTCCACCGCAATCTCGCAGTCCCGCTAAAAATCGCTGATCGCCGCCATTACTAGTAAAAACAATAAAATAAATTAATAAAAAGTCAATAAATGTATCCCATAGTTTGAAGACGCTATAACTTTTATGCAAACCAATCAATTTACACATTAGGATTTTTTTTACCAAAAATATGTAGCAGGATACATATTGGCCTAAATTTATGAAAAAAATTGATTATTAAAATGTTTTTTTTGGGTAGGTTTTATAGCAGAAAGTAAAAAAATTGGATTTTTGACTTACTGTAAAATCAATTTCTCCGATGTTCATTGACGGACACAGCTCCTTATCTTCTTGACCATTGGGTTATACTGCCCCCTACAGGAGTAGGACATTAGGCAGGAAAAAGCTTGACTACGCCTATGAGGCAGTCCCATGGCATATACTCCTACTCTCAGCTATAGGCAACTCAGTTTTGTTACAAGAAGTGTCAGAAGAAAGCCAAATCCACAGAGGGGTGGGTGCTGTGTCCGTCAATGAACATCAGAGAAATGGATTTTATGGTAAATCAAAAATCCCATTTTCTCTTTTGTTCATTAACCACTTTAAGACCGGAAGGATTTGCCCCCTTCCTGACCAGGCCCTATTTTGCAATTCAGCACTGCGTTACTTTAATGGACACCTGCGCAGTCATGCAACGCTGTACCCAAATAAAATGTATGTCCTTTTTTTCCCCACAGTGGTATTTGATCACCTGTGCAATTTTTATTTTTTGCGCTATAAAAACAAAAAAAGAGCGACAATTTTGAAAAAAATAAAACAAATATTTTTCACATTCTGCTATATGACATTCTCAAAAAAAAAAAAAAAAAATTTAAATCAAAATTTTTTAACATTTTAGGCCAATTTGTTTTCTACTACATATGTTTGGTCCAAAAAAAAAAATCACAATAGGCGTATTTTGATTGGTTTGCGCAAAGGTTATTGCGTCTACTAACTACGGGAAAGATTTTTGTCATTTTGTATTTTTTTTTTCTAGTAATGGCGGCGATCTGCGATTTTTTGCGTGACTGCGACATTGCGGCGGACAGATCGGACCCCTAACTGACATTTTTGGGGGTACCAGTGACATTACTACAGTACTCAGTGCTAAAAATATGCACTGTTACTGTAGTAATGTAATTGTCAGGGAAGGGGTTAACCCTGTGGGTGATCAAGGGGTTAAATGTGAGCCTAAGGGAGTGATTCTAACTGTGGGGGGCGTGGCTTCTGAATGACCATAGACATGTGATCCTATATAGAAGGATCACATGGGCTCTATGATCATTCCAGGGAGAACTTTCAGCTGTGTTTACAACAGCTGACCGTTCTCTCTCAGCGGGGAGCGATCGCGGGTGTCAGGCGGCAATCGGAGCCGCCTGACCCTTGCATTGGTTTCCCCGCTGCAGAGTGGGGGCGGGAGTGCGCGCTCGCCCCCTAGCTTCCCGCATGCGACCGACACAGGTCTACGTCAGTTTGCGCAGGAGAGCCACACACTGGTACTGCAGCTCTCCGCCCCCTCCTCTCTGCACCTTACATATACAGAAGGATTTTATCACAAATCTTAACATTTGAAGGAATGTAGGGAAGGGAAGACTGCAGATAAACAAGTAAAACCTATGTAGGAGGATTTGTTTGATCTCTGTGTATCATCTGACACTTCAAATCACTGGGTATATGAGAGGGTTTACAAACACTTTAATTATAATTTCTTTCCTGCCGATAACAGTTTACCAGACAGAAAGCCAGGGGAACTCTCCCGCAGAAGCACAGCCAAATAAAAATGTTTTTCTTTAGTAGAGTAGGGGGAAGGTTAGAAACTCTGAGATTCATTTTTCTGCATACCTGTTGCAGATTTTTACTCACCTAGTCTCTGATGAAAAGGATGACAGCAAGAGGGGATGAACTGGAGAGTTTTATCCGAAGATAGCAGAAATAACCTAACATGAGTTCTAATCCCTCCCCAAAAATGTTTGGCTTGACATACACTTATTTAAACCAATATTTTAAAAATACAAAAAAAAAAAAAAAACAAACTCTATGACAAACAAATTAATATGAATTGCAAATGAAATATTTTTTATTGTTACACAAAATACCATATTAACAGAAGTACACAGGAAACTGCAGGGTATGCAAACTTCTAAAATACTGATGTCACCCGCAAACTATACAGTGGAAATCAATGTATTTCAGACTTAGATTTGCCTTTGTTTTCAGCGGGTCAGTTACATTTTAGCAGTTACCCTGATGTTTAAAAATTATAGACTGGTTATAACAGACAAAAACAAAACCACAATCCTTTATACTTAGATTGGCCAAAGGTTACCAAAATCCCACCACATTTATTGGCTTCTAAAACGAGCTTGGCACAGAGGTATGTAGGTAGGTATTGTCTGCCAAGCAATACATTTCGCCAGCCAAGAATTTAGTCCCAAGAAGAGCAAAAGATGAAGAAACTTGCTTCATTTACAATGTAATCCGTAAAGAGAAACTGCAAGTTAAACAAAAACGTTCTGATGGAAGAGCCAATATCTAAATAAAACAGTTTTGTTTCCATTTTTGAAGCGGGAGGGCTGCAATATACGAATGAGCTCATCTCCTCACCAGACAGTCAGTTATGGTTTAAAGTAAACCTATCAGGGTGAAAAGAAAAAAAAAAAAAAAAAAAAAAGGGTCCAGAAACAATTCTAAGGGAATCAGAAAACAAAACAACTTTCCTTTATAAAACATCATGAATCAATACTTGGCTTAAATATATTTACATCAGATAAGTGAAGGGGGAAAAAAAAAAAAAACCATCAAAATACTGACTGCACCTAAAAAAGGATGAAACCCCATCCTTGTGTAAAATAATATATAAAAAAAAAAAGAAAACAAAAAAGTTGTTTTATTTTGTATATTGTGGTTTTCATCTTATTTTTGGCTGGTGAGAAAAAGCCTATGTGCAAGGATTTGGCACTGGTAAAAGGAAACAGCCATGTTTCGCTATGGCTTCCAGGGTGCTTGGTAAACATGGGACAAATATATATATAAAAAACCCAAACAAACAAAAAAAAAAAACCACAGGATAGACACAGTGATCTCTGGTGGAATGCAGCAAATAAAGTAATATTGATAAAGTTAATTACTATAACATCTTTCTGCTATTGAAACATAAAAAACACCCTGGCAGTAGGTAACTATGGTGCTTTGGGATAAAGTACCAAAAGAAAATAGGTTTCCAAGATAAATGTTTTTATAAAGTTTAAAAGGATGTAATATGCGGTCACGTGTTCATCACTCCGCTCACAAATAAGAGCTGAAACATAGGGTACTTCTCCACCCCCCTCCAGAAAAAGAAAAAAAATCAGAAAAAAGGAAAAAAAAAAAAAAAACATGAATTGTTATTAGCTGCTGCAGGATCAGAGTCCAGAAATTTATATCATTTATCTCTGATTTAAAATTAGGTACGGTGTGCTCAGATCTGAAGAAGAGTCTTTTAAGAGATGACCAAACCACTTCATTCAGTGCATTCATCAGTTAAGAGGACGACATATCTGGAAGACAAAAGAAATCATAAACTCACCCACTATGATAACTTTGTCAAACAAAAAACACTATCTGCGTGTACATAAAAACATAATTTTATCTCAATAGTTTGCCAAAGTCTCTGTATGTATATTGCATTCATAAAGTATTCAGACCCCCTTCACTTTTTCAATTTTGGTATGCTGCAGCCTAATACTACAGTGGTTTAAATTCATTTTTTCCTCATTAATCTACACTCAGTACCCCATAATTACAAAGTGAAAAGAGAATTTTAGAAATGCCTATACATTTATTAAAAAGAAACAACTGAAATATCACATATACTTAAGTATTCAGACTTAAAGCGGAGTTCCAGCCATTTACTCACCTGTCCAACGGTCCAGCGATGCGGCCGCCGGAAGCCTCGATCCTCTCCCTCGGCGCCGGCATCACTGCTGTGGGCACCCGGCTGTTACAGTTTGCGGCTTCACAGCCGGGTACCCACTGCGCATGCGCGAGTCGCGCTGCGCGCCGTGATTGGCCGGCAATCTTCTGGGACCTCTGACGTGTCCCAGAAGATTGTAGGGAGGGAGGGGGAGAGGAGAACTTCCGCTCAGGGCGCCGCGGCGCTCCGAGCGGAAGTGGGAGCGGGTACCTGTCAAAACTAGGTACCCGCTCCCCCCCCCCAAAAAATGACATGCCAAATGTGGCATGTCGGGGGGTCAGGACTCCCTAAAGCGGAAGTTCCACTTTTGGGTGGAACTCCGCTTTAATATTTTCTGAGGAAGTGAAAGTTGCTTCACGAAACGTGTTGTATACCGCTGCTTGATCATCTCTGCTTTCATCTTTAACGTTGTTCAGCAGCAGTCAACTGCTGATTCATGCACCATTGATATATTTTAATGCTGGTTTGCATTTTCTGATTATATTATATATAAATAATCAAAACAAAATTGATATGAATTTTTTTTTTTATCCAGAAAAACTTTAACATTAAGCCAGTACAGCATAGCCAAGCAGTATTTTCCAGTAGAAATATACAAGCGGTCATAACCAGAAGAGCTCTGAATCACATTATACATGTTTTTGCATCCGAGACCATTACATTAGGCCTATTATCATGACCACATACATATTAAAGCATCATGTATAAATCACCGATATTGGGCATTATACAACATTCAACCCTAACAGCCTGTCCATGACTAGATCTGATGGGGCAAGCCCAGGGACACCCAACCATGGGGCCCAATATTTTTGTGAACATCCCGTGTTGGTAAATAATTTTTTCCATCTGCAGGAGTATTACCCACTGCCGTAATCCATTCCTTTACTGTAGAAGGATTTTCTGACTTCCAATGCACCATTATAAGCCTACATTATAAGCCTACGTGATAAGAACAAGGTTCTCGAAATTGCCTCTCTAGTAGGATTCTCCCATTCAAATTCATCCAATATGCCAAGCAGGCAAGACTTGGGATCCATGGGTAAAGAAACTTGGTAGACGATGTTAAAAGTGTCCACCACCCCTTTCCAATACGTATGCAAGTTGGGCACCTCCATAATAGGTGTATTAGATTTCCGTGATCCCACTTACACCTTGAGCATATTGGAGTAGGCAGTAAGCCCATAACATGCAATCTCTTGAGACATACCCTCAAGACAATGTAAGTGGGTCAATCTCTGCGTCAGATTCAATTTGATGATGAATTTGTCACCACTGTTTGTAAGACTTCCTCCCATTGATCTCCTGTAAGCTGGCCAATATCCATTTCTTACTTCTCCTGCACCTTTACAGCCCATTCACACTGCCGCGACAGGATTTTGTGGGGCGACCTGTGAAGTCACGGTGCACAGCGTGCACCGCGACCTCGGCGCGACTTGCACGGACTTCATAGAATTGAAGTCAATGCAAGTCGCCTCCAGGTCGCCCCAAAGTAGTACAGGACCCTTTTTCTAAGTCGGAGCGACTTGTGTCGCTTCTATTAGAACGGGTCCTGTACTATTCAATGGCGAGCGACCGAGTCGCCTGACAAGACGCGCTAGTGTGAATAGACTCTTAGATGTCTCTGCTTCTCTGATTAGTGTAAACAGGGGAGTCGGGGACATAGTCCACTCAGATGATCTACCCTGCGCTATCACTGCATGTCTCAACTGCAAGTAATATAAGAACATGGAATTTAGTAGGTTAAATTTCCCCCTCAACTCTTCAAAGGGTATCAATACTCCATCTTTAAAAATTTGCCTAAGATACATCACTCCATAACCCATCCACTTAGCATCATCTTGCAACTTAGCCAGCTCCAAGTCAGTCGCATTTAACCAAATAGGACTATATTCCGTTAATCCTGTCACCCCCTAGAGATATTTAGCTAAAATTCTATACTTTCTGAATAAGGTTATATGTCGGGTATAGATTATATGGTTTACCAAATATGCCTGAGCTTCCAGAGCCAAAAGGAATGGATTCCTTTCGTACCATATTCAACGTCACAAAGTGATGAGCAGCTAGCGGTAGCAACTTGCTCACTGTCCCCTTGCATGGTCCCAAAGAGATGCTGCAATTGGGCCGATATACATTATGATATGAAATTTTACATCGTATGTTTTTTTGTAAGGCATACCTCCTTAATAGTCCCATGGGCAGTTTCTTTTCTTGAGTGAATCTGTTTTCACTTTGTCATTATGGGGTACTGAGTGTAGATTAATGAAAAAAAAAATTAATAAAATGAATTTAAAAAAGACTATTATCAGGCTGCAACATAACAAAATTGAAAAAAGTGAAAGGGGTCTGAACACACTGTAAATCACTTTGATTGAATCACAAATAAAAGGCAGAATTCCAACAGGGGTTCTACACCTTCATCCAAAAAAAAAAAAAAAGTCTGGACCTGCACTTTAACCACTTCCCCCAAATATACGCAACTGTACGTCCTTGGGGTTCAGTGGTAATACTGGGATGATGCCTGCACCTACAGGCATCATCTCCGTATCCTTTTTTCGCAGCCGGCAAATCTGTTTCAGGCAGAAGTGTTCCGAGTGGCTAATTAGCCACTCAAACACTTCTGTGGGTCCCACCCCCTCCCGCCACCGCCTCTCTTGTGCTTTCCGGTACCATTGCGGAGGATGGAGCAATGCGGACGGAGGCGATGGCTGCCTAGTACAGAGACAGAGGAACTGATGTTGTTCCCCTCTTCCTGTGACCCTGGAAAGAGGGAGCGATGAGTATTCATTACTTCCGGTTCCACCCCTTTGTTTACCTGGCCACCAGCGGCCAGAGAGGCAGCCAATCGGACTGGGGGGGGGGGGGGATGACAGAGGAGAGATTTGGGGTCTAATAGGAATTTTTCCCCAAAAAAATCCCATTTGAAAAACCGCTGCGCAAATACTGTGTGACATAAAATATTATTTATTTTTTATTCTATAGGGTCTCTGATAAAAATTATATTATATTATTTTATGTATATATATATATATATATGTTCGGGGGTTCTGAGTAAATTTCTAGCAAAAAAAAAAAAAAAAAAAAAAAAAAAACACGGAATTTTTGTAAAATCTTACCGTAAAATTCCTTTCTCTGAGTCCTCCGACAGTCGCCGCCCCTCAAAGTCTTCACCAATGGGTATTGACTTCCGCTCCGCAGGAGTAGCTAGGCATAAGACTTGTTAGAAACAAAAGCTTTTAGCATAGACACACCCATGGGGGCTGTCCCACTGGTCAATACCCCCCCTGCAGTAAGCCATCCCAACTCAGTTTGGTAGCATAGCAGAAAGTGTACAAGAAAAAACCCCAAAAGAGGGGCGGGGGCGGCGACTGTCGGAGGACTCAGAAAGAAATTTTACGGTAAGATTTTACAAAAATTCAGTTTTCTCTTACGTTCTCCGACAGTCGCCGCCCCTCATAAAGTCTTCACCAATGGGATGTCCCAAAGCAGTGCAGACATGAGGGGTGGGAGAAGCAACCGTAGAAAAAGCAACGCAGTACACACATCAGGGAAAGGAAACACACACACACACACACACACACACACACACACACTAAGAGAACCTTCTGGGCAACAGAAAAGGCTCAACAGGAGCAACAACCCAGAAAAGAAAATAACCCAGGGGATAAAACCCCCCAACAGCCAGGGACCCACAAAAAAAAAACAAGGGTCCCCTATGGCACTGCCGCACTGAGAACTTTGCGGCCAAAGGAGGCATCAGCTGACGCCAGATCAACCACCTCATAGAATTTGGAAAAGGTGTGCACCGACAACCAAGTCGCAGCCTTGCACACCTGGGCCACCGAAGCCTGATGCCGGTAGGCCGAACTCATAGATCTGGTAGAGTGCGCCTTAAAAGGGAAGGGTGGAACGCGTTCCTTCAAAGCATAGGCCTGTACAATCGTCTGTCTGATCCATTTAGCAATGGTCGCCGCAGACGCAGCCATGCCCTTCTGAGGTCCCTCAGGAAGGTCAAAGAGGCAATCCGATTTCCGAAAGGATTCAGTGGACGACAGGTAAACCTTGATCGCCTGGACAACATCCAAGGAATGCAAGGCAACCTCCTTAGGATGCTTAGGCTTCGCACAGAGCGAAGGCAAAACAATGTCCTCATTAAGGTGAAAGTCAGACACCACCTTAGGTATAAATGACGAGTTAGGTCGCAAGACCACCTTATCTTTATGAACCACCAGGTAAGGAGAGCGGCAAGCTAACGCCGCCAACTCCAACACCCTGCGAGCCGAAGTGATCGCCACTAAAAAGGCAACCTTCTTAGACAGCAGAGGCAACGACATCTCCCGGATGTTTTCAAAGGGAGAACGCTGTAACACGGACAGAACCAAGTTCAAGTCCCATGGAGGTAAAGGCTCCCTCCGGGGAGGGGCCAAATGTCGCACACCTTGAATGAAGGTGCGAATTAAGGAATGAGACGCCACAGGGCGCTGAAAAAGAACAGCCAGTGCAGATACCTGGCACTTTATAATGGCCAGCGCCAGGCGCTGGTCCACACCAGACTGGAGGAAAGCCAACACTCTCGTCACCGAGTATGAGCGAGAAAAGCCCCTGGATTCACACCAGGCAAAATAAGCTTCCCATGTACGGTAATAAATCTTACCAGACAAGGCTTTTCTAGCTTTGATTAAAGAAGGAATGACCTCTGAGGAGAGACCCCTGTCTCTCAGGACCTGGCTTTCAACAGCCATGCCGTTAAAGCAAGCGGCTGTAAATCAGGATGGAAGATCGGTCCCTGAGACAGAAGATCTTCCCGCATTGGGAGCCGCCAAGGAGGCTCTACGGCTAGGTGAACGATGTCCGCGTACCAAGACCGGCGTGGCCAGTCCGGCGGAACCAGAATCACCAACGTCGGTTCCGACGCCAACCTGCGAAGGAACCTGGACAACAACTGAATTGGAGGAAAGGCATACATCAGACGATACTGATGCCAAGGGGCCACCAGCGCATCCGAGGCGTCCGCCCGAGGATCGCGTGTTCTTGCCATGAACCTTTCCACCTTGTGGTTTAACCGAGACGTGAACAGATCCACGTCCGGGGATCCCCACTTCGCGCACAGCATTTAGAAGACCTCCGGGTGTATGGACCATTCCCCCTGATCCAGGGTCTGGCAGCTCAGATAGTCGGCCTGCCAATTCTCCACACCCGGAATGTAAACTGCCGAAATCGCCGGGACATGAGTCTCGGCCCAAGACAGAATGTCGGTCACCTCCTGGGCCGACCGGGCACTCCTGGTGCCCCCTTGGTGGTTTATGTAAGCCACCGTGGTCGCATTGTCCGTCTGTACCCAAACGGGACGGCCCCGAAGCCGATTCGACCACTGGAAAAGACAGAGTTTGATCGCTCTCAATTCCAATATGTTTATCGGAAGGGAGGATTCCTCCTCCGACCAAGTGCCCTGGGCAGACAGGTTGCCCAGTACTCCACCCCAGCCCGACAGGCTGGCATCCGTGGTAATCACTGTCCACAATAACGGACGGAAGGATTTTCCTTCCGACACCGCAGGGGACTGAAGCCACCACAGAAGATCCATTCTGGTCCGGTGACTCAACGAGACACTCAGATCCAAGGACTGAGGTAGCTTGTCCCACCTGGCCAGGATCTCCGCTTGAAGAGAGTGTGAAACTGAGCAAAAGGTATCGCCTCGAAGGCTGATACCATCAGCCCCAGGGACCGCATGCAGGTCCTAAGCGACAAGGATTGGTTGTCCCTGAGGGACCTGATCTCGTCCTGAAGGATCCGGAGCTTGTCCTCCGGTAGAAACACTTTCGCTTGAACAGAGTCCAGAACCATTCCCAGATATGGAAGACGAACCGAAGGAGACAAAGTCGACTTCTGTACGTTGATGGTCCATCCGAACTCCTGGAGTGTCTGTACCGTAGTGGACAGATCGCGCAGCAGGCTGTGACTGGCACTCGATCTTAACAGGAGAACGTCCTTCCAGATATCCCAAGACCGCAATGCCCTGTGCCCTCAGCAGACCCAGAACAGGCGCCAGCACTTTGGTAAAGACCCTTGGAGCCGAAGCGAGACCGAAAGGTAGCGCTATGAACTGATAGTGGTCCTCCGCTATGGCGAACTGGAGGTACCGCTGATGACCCTCGAAAATGGGGATGTGCAGGTACGCATCCTTCAGGTCTATAGAGGCCAGGAATTCCTCTGGACTCAGGGAGGCCACCACCGAGCGGAGGGATTCCATACGGAACTTTCTAACGCGCACAAATCGGTTCCGAGCTTTCAAGTCCAGGATAGGACGCACCTTGCCCTCCTTCCTGGGCACAGTGAACAGATTTGAGTAAAACCCCCGAAACCTGTCCCGATGAGGCACCGGGACAATCACCCCCTGGGCAAGGAGGTCCTGCACCGCTTGATGCAGGTCCTGTAGGCGCCCTGGGGTCAAATGAAGAATTGAGGGAAAGAATCTGTCCGCCGGCCAGGAAAGAAATTCGATCTTGTATCCAGATCGAATGATTACCTGAACCCACCTGTCCGAAATTCGGAGCAGCCAAGGTTGGAGGAAACCATGCAAATGTCCCCCCACCCCTGAAACGGGTGATGGCGTCCCTTCAGGCAGAGGCGGACTGAGCCGCTGCACCGGCATGGCCGGACTTTTGCTTGCCCGCCCAGGGCTTCTTCTGGCCACCTTGGCCCTTGAAATGTTTGCCCTTGTTTTGTGGCCTAAAGGCACAAAAGGACCATTGATTGGGTCTAAAGGCGGGACCCCGTCTGCCGCAAAACGGCTTGTTCTTCGGATTCTGGGGCAGCAGAGTGCTTTTGCCCCCAGTGGACTCCTTTCACCAAGGTATCTAAAGCGTCGCCAAAAAGGCGAGACCCTGCATAGGGAAAACCAGCCACCGTTTTCCGTAAAACATCTGGTCAGCCGACCAGCTCTTCAGCCAGATCAGTCGACGGTTAAGTACCGCGACACTTGACAGGCGTGCAGCCAAAGGGGCCTCATTCAAGGCCACATCGCACAAATACATGACCCCCTGATGAATTTGGTCCACCATGGCCAGTGTAGCAGGTGGGGCAGAATCAGACGCGAGAGTGCGTCTAAGCACTTTAGTCCAATCCGCCACCGCCTGAGCCACTATGACAGAAGCGAGAATAGGTTTGAGCATGGAACCCGCCACCATGTAGGCATGGCGGGCAAGAGACTCCAACCTCCTGTCCGTAGGATCCCGGAACACCGGGGTATCCTCAGCCCGAACCAAAGTAGCCTTGTTTAGCATGGCCATCGTGTGATCCACCTGGGGAGCAACACACCAGCGCAAATTCGTAGAAGGCACAAAGGGGTAAAGCAGTTTAAACCTAGCAGGCACCGTAAAAGGGCATTTCAAACTGCGCCATTGTTCATTCACAGTGTGATGAAACTCAGCGGGGCAGGGAAAAACCTGCGCCGACTTGCGGGTCCTATGTGTACCAAAAGAGGACACAATGCCCGGAGGAGTGGGCTCATCCTCCAAATTTAGTATTTCTTTTACAGAAAAAAAAATCAACGTATCCATAGCTGCGCGTTCAGGCGACCCCGGAGGAGAATCATCTACCCCCTCCACCTCCGCCTCCCCCTCAGACCCCAGCAGGTCCAGGGACGAGTGAGACCCTGAGAAGAGCACGCCAGCAACAGCAGCCACTCACCATCTAAATCAGGAGGAGAAAGATAGTTCTAGGCCTTTTCCTAGAAGCTTGTTCAGCCATCAGCACCTCCATTTTTGACACTAAAGTCGCCACCACATCGGCCAAATTAGGTATAACGGGGGGTTCAGCAGAACTGGGGTGCCCCACCAAGACTGGTCGGAATTTGCTGTCCTGAGAATCCATTGCAAAAATAATGACAAAAAGGTACTGGCCCTTTAAAAGCGCTGCGGATTGCGCAGCCCACCGCTAAATACACTGTGTGCACAGACCCCCCCAAAAAGGGACAAAACTGAGCCAGGAAGGATAAAACAGAGAGATATGGAAGAGACAGTCAGCAGAGCCCCACAGAGTGTTACCACAATGATCGCTGCTCCAGAGGAAAAGGAAGTGAGGTCACCAGAGGCTGAACTATATGCTGCAAGGCTAAGGGAAAGATGGCTGCCCATAGAAAGTAATGGAAGGCTTCGGCAAGATGGCCGCCGACATGTGCTCGGAACGATCGTTCTGCCACACACAAGATGGCGCCAAAACACTACATAGCAAGCTGTTGTAAAGCCCATAGTAAAGCCAGACATGCTGCCCACATCCAAAATGGCGGACCGCGCAGTTATTAGCCACAGTGGCCGCCGCACACACAGTCTGCGCCTCCCAAACACTGAAAGTGACACGGGAGAGGGGCCCCCAAAACCCACACAGCACCAGCAGTGCACTAAAAAAGACCCCTGCAGGGATAGCATCAGGGAGCCCCACAAACGCACAGACATGAGGGGACACACAGCAACACAGGACTGCCACCCCAGACAGAGGCCCCACACAGAAAAGTACTTACCTGTACTGGATGGCGTGGGGTGCCTCTATTAAAACGGAAAGCCTCTGTCCTCAGATGACAGGGAATGCTGTCAGCCAAAACGCAGGACACTGCAGCATAAAACCGCATATGCGTCCAGTGAGGTAGCCACCTCACAGGCTGCATCCCTGCTGCGAACAGGGATGGGCCATTCATAGCGCCAGGGCGAACCATAGCCGAACGATCGATGGCGGGCTGGGGATCACTCTGACCCTCTGCCCTGGAGAGCCAGGGCGGCCAGTCCGATTCCCAGCTCCGCAAAATCCATCTTCATCCGAAGATTCCGACTAAAACTAAAGCTGACAAAATAAACAGCTAGTAAAGCAAAGAAAAAAAACGGACATTTTGCAAATAAAAATCATAAGAAAAGATAAGAAGGCTGAGACTGTAGCCCCAGCACAGGGAAGCCTATCTACTCCTAACGCTAGGCAGAGACAAACTGAGTTGGGATGGCTTACTGCAGGGGGGGGGTATTGACCAGTGGGACAGCCCCCATGGGTGTGTCTATGCTAAAAGCTTTTGTTTCTAACAAGTCTTATGCCTAGCTACTCCTGCGGAGCGGAAGTCAATACCCATTGGTGAAGACTGAGGGGCGGCGACTGTCGGAGGACGTAAGAGAAAAGATTTTTACATGTAGGAGCGATGTGTCAGAATAGGTTTGGAAAGGTGGTGGTAAAGTAGAACTCTAGGCAAAACTTTTTTTTTTTTTTTCATTTTGGATAGAGCAAGGAAGGGTTATAACCCTGGTCAAATTTTTTTTCTACCATCTGTGTCCCATTGCGGAGATTTCCATACACTTCCCTGCCAAACAGGAAGTGGGAGGAAATCCCTGCAATTAAGGGAATTCCTTGGGGGATCCCCAGGTCACCAGAACTAGTGTCTCCATTGGAAGTTCTCCCCTGTATTACCTTTTTGGGGGACAACCCAAAAAGCTGGGTTATACTTACTGATAACTCCTTTTCTAATAGTCTTCCAGGACAGCCCATGAGACGTTAGGCTCCTCCCCCAGGGACAGGAAACACATTCCAAAATTAAAATAAAAGGCGGTCCCTTAGTCCTCACCTTCAGTATTTCATGAGAACCACAGGACACCCTGTAAAACATATAGATATATAGACACATATCATACATTATACATAATACCAGATAGTTCGGGTGGGAATCCGGCTGTCCTGGAAGACTATTAGAAAAGGAGTTATCAGTAAGTATAACCCAGCTTTTCTCAAAGTCGTCTTCCAGGACAGCCCATGAGACGATGAGCAAGCACTTACCAGTCTAGGGAGGGACTACTGCCTGGAGCACCTTTCGACCAAACGCCTGTTCCTGAGAAGAAAGGAGGTCCAGGCGATAATGTCTAACAAAGATCGAAAAGTTAGACCAGGTAGCTGCCTTACAGATTTGGTCTGGTGAGGCACCGGCCCTTTCAGCCCAAGACGTGGACAATGCTCTAGTAGAGTGTGCAGTAATGAAAGGTGGAGCCACCTTTTTCACTATATAGGCTTCTGTGATAGCCTGTTTGATCCATCTAGCTAAGGTTGCCTTAGAAGCTTTTTCCCCTTTATGGGAGCCGGAAAATTGTAAAAACAAAGTATCAGTCTTCCTGAAGGTTTTAGTCACCTCCAGGTATCTCAGGAGGGCTCTTCTGACATCCAAACAACTAAATTCTTTTTCTTTATTGTTGTTCGGGAAATTGCAAAAGGAAGGAAGGACTATGTCCTGAGTCCTATGAAAAGAAGAGACCCTTTTGGGCAAAAATCCTGGATCTGTTTTTAGCACAATCCTGTCGTCAAAAATCATAAGAAAAGGTTCTCTGATTGAGAGAGCCTGTAATTCGCTAACTCTTCTAGCTGAAGTTATAGCTACTAAAAATAAAGTTTTTAGGGTGAGCATTTTTACTGACAGGTCTACCAAGGGTTCAAACGGACTGGTAACCAAGGCCTGGAGTACCAGGGATAGATTCCAAGCTGGACACGTTTTAAGCACGGTTGGCTTTGTCCGGGCAATTGCTCTGAAAAAGGCATTCACATTTGGGTCTTCTCTAAGGGAAAACTGAAGAAAGACACTAAGGGCGGCAGCCTGTACCTTTAAAGTCCCTAAGGAGAGACCTTTGTCTATGCCTTCCTGAAAAAAATCCAAGATAGTTGGTATATCTGGGGAATGTCTCTGATTCTCCATCATCCAAAAATGAAATTTCTTCCAGATTTTAGCATACATTTTCCTAGTGACCGGCTTTCGACAGCTGGTCAATGTTTTGATGACTCTGTCTGAGAACCCCTGAGAGCCTAGTATTTGTTCCTCAGATACCAGGCCGTCAGGTTTAGGGTCCTGAGAAATGGATGGACCACCGGACCTTGTGTTAAGAGATCTGGTCTCCAAGGTAAGGTCATTGGAGGTTGCGCTGCCAACGCCTGAAGGCGTGCAAACCATGGCCTTTTGGGCCAGTATGGGATTATCAGGATCATCTCTGTGTCTTCTAGGATGAATTTCTGAAGAACCTGTGGGATCAATCTGATCGGAGGAAATGCGTAACAGAGTCTGACTTTCCAGGGGTGGGCGAAGGCGTCTATGCCTAACGCCTGATCCCCTTGAGTTATGGAAAATAATTTTTCTGTTTTCCTGTTTGCCTGGGAGGCAAATAGATCCACTACCGGTAGGCCCCATGAGGTTGTGATTTTGAGAAACACCTCTGGGTTGAGGGACCAATTGTCCTGGTTCATCTGGTGGCGGCTGAGATGGTCTGCCAGATAATTCTGCGTCCCTTTCAGGTGAATGGCCGAAATGGATGTTAGGTTCCGCTCAGCCCAGACAAAGATTTTCTGTGCAATGGTTTGTAGGCCCAGACTTCGAGTACCTCCCTGCTTGTTCAGGTACGCTACCGTTGCTATATTGTCTGACCTGATCTGTAGATGGCTCCCTTCTACCTCTACCTGAAAAAACTCCAAGGCCTTTTGGACCTCCATAAGTTCTTTTTGGTTTGATGAAGACTTCCTCTGTGCTGGGGACCATGTACCCTGCGCCCATCTGTCCTGCAGATATGCTCCTCATCCGGAAGCGCTTGCATCCGTGGTAATCCTCTGATACCTGGATGGTCCAGCTTAGCCCTCTTGATAGGTGAAGAGAGGATCTCCACCACCAAAGAGTCCTTTTTATCTTGGTGGGAATCCTTACTTTTTGTTCCAAGGAACTTGACTGCCCATCCCAATTCTGTAGAAAGAATTTTTGGAGTGGACATTGTTGGAACCTTGCCCAGGGGACTGCTGGGAAACAGGAGGTCATCAAGCCTATCACCCTTGTGACATCCCTCAGAGAGACCCATAAGTTGGTCTGTAAAGAGGCAACCATCAGGTTCATTTTCTCCATCTTGCACTGAGGGAGGAAGATCATCTGATCCCGTGAGGAGATTTCGTAACCCAGGTAGGTCACTCTTTGTGAGGGTACCAGGCAAGACTTTTGTCTGTTGATTATCCAGCCTAGGGAAGTTAAGAATTCCTGAACTATGAGGAGGTCGGCTTCCAGTTTCTGGTATGATTCTGCCACTACCAAGATGTCGTCCAGGTAGGGGGTGATCATGATAGCTTTTAGCCTTAGAGGGGCTAGTGCTTCCCCTAGGACTTTGGTAAAAATCCGTGGGGCTGAGGACAGCCCGAAGGGCAGTGCCCTGAACTGGAAGTGCTTGACTTCCGGTCCTATCTTTACTGCTAGCCTCAGGAATTTCTGATAGGATTTGTGTATTGGGATGTGAAAATACGCATCTTTCAAATCTAGGGTTGCCATGAAACACCCTGGGAACAATAGGTTCCCTATGGAGTATATTGATTCCATGCGAAAGCGTTTGTATGCTATTGAAAGGTTCAGATTGCGTAAGTTCAGGATCAGTCGATGACTTCCTGAGGGTTTTTGAATCACAAAGATGTGAGAATAAAACCCTGTTCCTTGTTCTTCTCTGGGGACTGGGATAATTACTTTTTGATCTAATAGGTCCCCTAACTGAAGACTCAAGGCGGAGGCCTTGACTGGATCCCTGGGAAGATTTGTGATCAGGATCCTTTCTGGAGGTTGAAGACAGAACTCCAGCCTGTGTCCTTGGCCTACTAGGTCCAGAATAAAAGGGCTGGAAGTAATCTTCTTCCACAGTGGGAGGAAGGCCCCTAATCTTCCTCCCACTCTGAGAAGGGAGTCATTGGGGCTGGTTGGGGCATTGGAGGGTTAAACAGGATGTTACCCCTCCCCTTTCCTTTATGCCCCGTCCAATGTTTTTTGAAATTATGCTGAGTTTCAAAAGACTTCTGCTGTTTGCCCCTGCCACGAAAATTCCTCTGAGCATAGGGGAACTTTTTCTTATCTGGGAATCCCTTCTTTTTATCCGCTGTACGCTCCAGGGCTTCTGTTAGGCCTGGGCCAAAAAGGTGGTCGCCTGTGAAGGGAAGACCACAAAGGCGAGATTTAGAAGTAACATCTCCCGACCATGTCTTGAGCCATAGGCTTCTTCTGGCCGTATTAGCCAAAGCTGAGGTCCTTGCTGCCATTCTTACAGCTTCAGCTGAAGAATCCGCCAGGAATCCAATTGCCTGGAATAAGATTGGAAATGATTTATTAATCTGTTCCCTCGATGTTCCTGCAGACAAGTGTGTTTGGATTTGAGATAGCCACAGCTCCAGGTGTCTGGCTATGCAGGTGGATGCCAGGGCTGGCTTTAAGCTCATAATGGAGGCTTCCCAGACCCTACGCAAAGAGATATCGGTTCTCTTATCCATAGGGTCTTTTAGTGCTCCTGAAACCTCAAATGCCAAGTCAGTTCCTTTGGAGATTCTAGCAAGAGAGGCATCCAGCTTAGGTATTTTGTTCCAGGGCTGTTCCCCACTGTCGTCAAATGGATACCTTCTTTTTAAGTTTCTTGGAAAAAAAGGCTTTTTATCAGGAGAATTCCATTCCTGTTTAATCACATCCAATAGTGAGCTATGCACAGGGAACACTCTAGCATGCTTTTTATGACTAGCGTACATTAAGTCATGCTTAGAGAGATGCACTTCTTCCTCCTCAATCTCTAGAGTGGTATAAACCGCTTTGAGTAGGTCATCTACATCCTCCAGGCTCAGTTTAAAGTTGGAGCTATCATGGGAAACATTGTTTTTTTGGTTCCTCTCCTGATCCTGATCCCTCTGCAGAAGAGTGGGAAGAAGAAACTTCCTCCTCCAAAACCAATGGGTCAATTAGGGATGGTGGAGCCTGAGCTGGGGTGGAAGGCTGGGCTGGTGCCTGCATCTTTTCAATGAGAGTCCTGAATGAACTAAACATACTTTTTAGCTCATCTCTCACTGAGGACAGCATTTTCTGGGTAGAGACTGCAGGATCGTCTCTGACCAGTTTAGCTATGCATGCCCGGCACACTGCTTTGTTCCAAGAGGAACTCAATTTTTCTCCGCATACAGCACATTTCTTTTTGGGGGGCTGAGGTGGGTTATTGTCCTGAGCCTTGGCCTGGAAGATAAAAGACAAGGGAATTATAATTAGGGATACTTGTCCTCCTCCCACCTCCCGCTTTTCCCCCTCCACCTTGTGGATAGAAAAGAGGGAGCGGTGCTGCTTAACCCCTGCCCCTAACGATAGAAAAGAGAGGGGGGGGAAGGGGAACGGAGTTCCTAACAGGTACCTGCAAATAGGGCGTCGTTCCCCCTTGCTTACCTGAGAGGTGCCGATGCCAGAGCCGACTTCCGCCGCCTGTGCGGTTACTGCCGTGGTGTCCATCGCTCTGTATGGTGGTCCCAGCAACTGCTGTTTCCCCTAACATTGGTCGCCCATTTGAACTCTCTGTTCGCGCCTTCGGAAACTGGAACGAGGGTTTCCGGCGCCCGCGGATGCAGTCACTGCGCCGGAAGTGACACTGTCACTTCCCGTGAGGCCAGAGTGGATACGCTGAGTTCCGCCCCCTCCGTCTTTGGCGCCAACTTCAAAATTTCTTCCGAAGTTAGCGGTTCACGGGTACACAGCACTGCTGCTCCAAGGAACCGGCCGACCAACGGAGTGGACTCCCCAACGCTCCACCAGACAGCATCCGTAGTCCTGCCGAGAGGCTAGGAGAGCAGGAGACAGCGGTCAGCCCCTATTGCGGCACTAAGGGGTACCGCTATGGGCCGAGGAGATGCATCTTTCCAAGTCTTTCCATGGACAGTCCAGGAGACCGGGAGCTTCAGTTCCAGGAACATGTTACCCCCTGTCCGGAGGAAACACTAAATACTGAAGGTGAGGACTAAGGGACCGCCTTTTATTTTAATTTTGGAATGCGTTTCCTGTCCCTGGGGGAGGAGCCTAACGTCTCATGGGCTGTCCTGGAAGACGACTTTGAGAAAATTAGGTTCTCTTTTACTTTCAAGGATAACGGTAAACAGGGCAAATAGCAAGGTTGAAGCTCCCTAACCAGGGAGCAGACACTGCAATAAAGATTGAGAAGTGTTTTAATCCCCCTCCACTCTATCCACCACTAAAAAAAAGTTTTGACTTTAGTAATATTACTAAAAGGACAAGTGTTTTAACAGGTTGTAATGAATGCACCGGGCCCCGAGCCCCGCTGTGACAGCAGACAGGGGGATCCTCTCCCAGTGTCTGCTGCCACTATTCAAAAAAGATGTGTCCATATGAGGCTCCGCCCACCCATGTCACTCACAGTCCTCTGTGAATTGAAAACTACAAAGGTCCTTTGCGGCTGTCGGCTTGTAGTTTAATGAACCACCATGGCGCTGTGTATGAGCAAGCCAATACACTGACAGATCTGCAGGAGAATTAATGATATGGTAATCCCGCGCAAATAGGAAAATGAATGTACTAAAAAGAGAAAATTGAAGTTTGCAGCCTTCCTTGAATACCCCTCACCCATGCGTGAAGTATGAAACTGAAATATTAATGATAAAGGATACGGGCGCTACTTCTGATATATGTTGGTCTATTTACCACTAGTGTGTGATATTATATCTATAATAATGAATAAATATACAGGATAAATAATAGGGTGCTAGTGGTGTGTAGTGTACCATATGGCAAACATACAATATATAAAACAAACATCCGGTCTGCAGGCTAACCAGCGGCTTGCACCATCAAACTTAAAACTGAGCAGATATTTACCTTTATTAACAAACATATTGAAGTTACTACACTATGGTCGGTCTACCTTCCTTTGTGGGGCACCGTATGAGACACCCCAGAAACATCGGGAAGGGTTCGAGTGTAGCGTGGAGGCATCCATCCATACCAGGACCAGTACCAGAAACATAGACCGGCTGGAGTCTTTAGAGGGATAGCCGCAGGATCACCTGGATCATCCATACTGCTGTGCAGAGTTTGCTACCCCATCACAGGGGAAAGCATTGCGGTGAGTGCAATTCTAATAGGGGCACTGCATCAACGCACTGAGCACAGCCAAGTAAGAGAAAAGCACAGAACCACTGTCTCACTTACCTTCCTTTAAGTCTCATATATTTGGGAATACCACAAGCACCATAAAGGACCACGAATTGATAGCACCTATTCTTTTTGGATTGTTTTGGTACTATAGCACCTTCAAAAAGTACTTGGCTGACTGTACATTTCAGCACACAATATTGGGACTTTGGATATATATTTGGTCTGAAGGACTTATTTATTTACTTGATAATTTATTTATCACTATCACCAACTCATCATTTATAACACTGTAGCGCTTTATTTCTTTTGGAATCTTTTTTAAAGGAGTAATTCACTAATACTGGTTTCGATATCACTAATTTTTTACATTTTTATTTATTTATCATAACCATTGTGGCACAGAGCACAAGAGCACTTTAAAAGTCATATTGTATGCATAAGTATGTTTTATATATTATATGTTTGCCATATGGTACACTACACACCACTAGCACCTTAATAATTATCCTGTATATTTATTCATTATAATAGATAATAATATCACACACTAGTGGTAAATAAACCAACATATATCAGAAGTAGCGCCCATATCCTTTATCATTAATATTTCAGATCTGCAGGAGACCTGCATGGCATCAGCTAGTGCAATGCCTTACAGGCTCCCAAAATACAAAAATATTAAATGCACGTTGTTTTTACCAGCAAAATATTGCATTTATTGAAAAGGTGTAGTTATCCTTTAAGTACTTACTTAAACTTGGGATCTACACAAGAAACTTCCATTCATGAATGTGAGGCCTCCAATTCTCACCTATGATGTAGTTCTAATTGACTGGACCAGCACAGACAGATTGTTAGGCTGGCCATACACTATACAATTTTCTTATTCAATTTCCTTTAGATTTACCTTAAACTATGTAGTACAAGGGCCTGCCTGATTGCATACAAATTGAAAGTTTGTAGGTTTGACCCTATATTACATGGTTTTGGTAAATCTAAAGGAAAGTTGAACAAGAAAATTGTATAGTGTATGGCCAGCCTTAGACATTTGAGCTTGCAGTTTACAAGTATGTGGGTTTTCTCATTGGGATAAATTTGATGCACACATCCACCAAATAACATCTGCATTATTTATTTAAATAGGCCTTCACACAATTGTTGGCAAAATGTATTTTTTGTGCAGCCTTCTATACACAACACAATTGAAGAAAACCAGAAAATTACCAAATTTAAAAAATACTGGACAACATAATAGGAATGTTACGGACCTTAAAACGGTTATGCTTGCACATCAACTAGTTCTGGAGGCATTGGAGATTTGGGATGTTTGCTTTCAAAGTGCTGCTTGAATGTTTTAGGGTCTGGCATCTGTGTCTAAATTTGAATCAAGATACAGAAGAAAAACTATTAAAAAGAAAGGATAACACAAATACAACAATCCAAAAATCACTCTGTGTTCCCACTTTCTACCCTATTGACTTCTGTTAAAACCCTGCTACCAACAGAAAGCCCTTGATCTTCCGTCTGAAAAAACGCAAGTCAGCTAGAGTTGACATTATCCTCAGATTATGAGCAAGCTTTACACAGAGGTTTCCAGTGATCACACAATTTAAATGTACATATGGCTTTCCATATTAGACAGTTATTCATATAATACTGATCACAATTGTTAACTGGTTGATGATTTCATCAAGTTGAACTACACAGATATAATAAGCTGAAATTTAAAACTTCCCTCCCTCAAAGGCTTCATTTAGATGAGCAAAATAATACCACATAAGGCCAGCCATACATGGAATATCGGCCAGTTTAGCAGGAATTGGGCAGACTAAATGTACATTTGGGTACAACCAGCCTGTCAGATTCCCTTACAATTATCGCTAGCGGCTGCTATAGCTGCTTGTGATAATCAGGGTCTTTTCCAGGCAGGGATGACGCCCCCCCCCCCCCCCGCTTGCTGGAGAAGACAATGGGGTTCCCCTGTCAGCACTGTGTTGATGTGGAAATTGTGGTGGTAGGAAAGAAATTTGCACTGAGTATGGCCTGCCTTAGACAGACATCTGTCATTGTGACATGCAATAAATTAGAAGGTTGTAAGGGGGGATGGGTGCGCTGATAGTGTGTTGAAGTTGAAGCTGCTCCCGGTATTCAGTGCTTTTGAATATAGATAAATGTATATGTGGTGTGGGGTGCGCTAAACAACAAATAAATAATGAATATATAACATATATCTATGCGTGAACCAAATCAACAAAAGTGAATATATATAACATATCAATCTGTGAAGCCAATTAATAATGCAAATCAATTGGTGCATAAACATAAAAGTTCATAAGTGTCCATAAATATTTTGCAGGTGAGTAGAATTGTATTCTATCCGAATAATACGTGTATCCACCACCGAGTGAAATTCATCCTTACCAAACGGAAATAAATAAGGTGCAACTATATTTTCTTGTGCTGAAAAAATATCCAATCTCCTTGTGAACAAACACCACGTGTAAATCACCAAGAATTAGCCTCTTACCAGATGGTAATAGGTATGCACTTGTTCAGTGAAACCACCGCCTTGCTTCCTCTTTAAAATCCTGAAGTGGGATGTAGAACCGCTCTACCTTTCTTTCTCCACTAGATGGCAACGAGTACCAGCAAGAAACACAGCCTCATCCTTCTTTACAAGCTCACAAAACCACCGTGTATTAAAGGAAAAAAAAGGGCTAATAGTGTATTACCCTTGAGATTTATTCAAAAAACAGTTGATAATGCACTTCCAATTAGATGTCTTGTATTCAGCATAAACATAGGCATACGAATTCCTGCAAAGGCTTGCGGCCGGCTGCAGCACGGACCGCAAGTTGTGTGTAACGTGGTGGATACACGTATTATTCGGATAGAATACAATTCTACTCACCTGCAAAATATTTATGGACACTTATGAACTTTTATGTTTATGCACCAATTGATTTGCATTATTAATTGGCTTCACAGATTGATATATGTTATATATATTCACTTTTGTTGATTTGGTTCACACATAGATATATGTTATATATTCATTATTTATTTGTTGTTTAGCGCACCCCACACCACATATAATAAATTAGAAGAAAAGGCAATATCTAAATGAAATGGTACCTCTATAACTGCAAATTTAATCTATGTTGCTTAACTTCTTCCATACCGGGCCAATTCTGACATTTCTCTCCTATAAAAATCATATTTTTTTTCTGATAGAAAATTACTCAACCAGCAGAAGCCCTAGAGAAAAAAAAAGTGGGTGTTGCAATTTGTTTATGTCACGCGATAATTGCGTAGTAATTTTTCAAATGCATTTTTTATTTTTTATTTTTTTTTAAATAAACTGAATTTAAAAAAAAAAAAAAAAAAAAAAAAAAAAACACCACAATATAATACCCATTTTTTTTTTTTTTTCAAAATATAAAAAGAGAAACTTTAAAATGGAGCACGCTCATGGATGGCAGCCACCTCTCCGTAGTTGCGGCATGAAAATATTTACAGGTTGCCAGTTTAGTTACAGAAGTCTAGCGCTAGAATGATTGCTCTGGTTATAACTTTCGCGGCAATACCTCACATGTGGTGCAAACACCGTTTACATATGCGGGCGCGACCTACGTATGCATTCGTTTTTACGCGGAGACAGGGGCGCTTCTAATTTTTTTTTTTTTTTTATTTCTTTTTTACACTGTCCCTAATTTTTTTTGTACTTTTTTTTCTTCACTTTTATTCCTATCACAAGAAATGTAAACATCCCTTGTGATATAAATAAGGCATGATAGGTCCTCTTTATAGAAAAATCTGGGGTCTCTAACCTGGCATTCATGGTTCCCTCAATGAACTGTAGCTTCCCAGTGCCAGCAGCACTCATGCAGCCCCAGACCATGACACTCCCACCACCATGCTTGACTGTAGGCAGGATACACTTGTCTCTTCACTCCCCACCCAATTGCTGCTACACACGCTTGACACCATCTGAATTAAATAAGTTAACCTTGGTCTCATCAGACCACAGGACATGGTTCCAGTAATCCATGTCCTTAGTCTGCTTGTCTTCAGCAAACTGTTTGTGGGCTCTCTTGTGCATCATCTTTAGAAGAGGCTTCTTTCTGGGATGACAGCCATGCAGACCAATTTGATGCAGTGTGCAGCATTTGGTCTGAGCACTGACAGGCTGAACCCCCACCCCTTCACCCAACTCACCTGTTCTAAATGGAATCTGTCCTTTTAAACCGCTGTATGGTTTTGGCCACTGTGCTGCAGCTCAGTTTCAGGGTCCTGGCAATCTTCTTATAGCCTAGGCCATGTTTATGTAGAGCAACAATTCATTTTTTCAGATCCTCAGAGATTTCTTTGCCATGAGGTGTTGAACTTCCAGTGACCAGTATGAGAGTGTGAGAGAGCGATAACACCAAATTTAACACACCTGAGACCTTGTAACACTAACGAGCCACATGACACCGGGGAGAGAAAAATGGCTAATTGGGCCCAATTTGGACATTTTCACTTAGGGGTGTACTCACTTTTGTTTCCAGCAGTTTAGACATTATTGGCTGTGTGCTGAGTTATTTTGAGGGGACAGCAAATTTACACTGTTATACAAGCTGTACACACTACTTTACATTGTAGAAAAGTGTAATTTCTTCAGTGTTGTCACATGAAAAGATTTACAAAAATGTGAGGGGCGTACTCACTTTTGTGAGATACTGTAACTACAGCGGCTGGTCAGCAAGTGGTTAATAAATACTACACTATGAGCACGTTTTTCTGGTGTCGGTGATCCTTCTGTCTGGCTTGAGGAGATTGAGCAGTTTCCCTGAAAACTTCACCTGTGAGGTTGGAAGATCTACCACATCCATAGAGTATCAGATGTATCTTCATAAGGAAGACCTCTGAATATGCTTTTGCTGTCCTAGAACTTAAACTGCAATTGGTTCTAGTGCACTTCTTATATTTTTGGTGGATGCAGCACACAGATGGTGATTCAGTTAGATTGCAGAGTACTAACACTGGAACCATTTCATTTACACTTATGGACTTTTATTCACATTATTGTGATCGATTTTATTTGATTTAAAACTCAGTTTTGTTTATGCACATTTGTATACTTGTTAAAGAGCATCACTATTATTCTTACAGCGCTGCTTTTTTCTTTTTCATACACGTATGTCACATGAGAAATGGTTAAAGTGGCTGTAAATCTTTACATATACCAAGTAAAATGATTAGCTTCAGGTGATATACACAGATGAAACACTTCCTCCTACACAGTTGTACCCGTTTGTTTCCAGCCACCTCTTTTGTACATCTGTTTAAAGTCCAGAATTTAGACAGCCTTTCTGAGCTTCCAGAGGCAGGGATCCGATGTCACACACTGTACAGCTTCAAGAGAGAAAAGCTGAGTGTAATGTGAGACCTGAGTGAAGAGACATACCAACCCACCCCAAGAAAAAGAAAAGATAGAAAGATAGAGGCTGCAGACACAAATCACACTCCTTCAATCAAGGTACACATTACATAGGAATATGCTTTGTTCATTTTTCCTGTCAAAGGTTTTCAACAACTATAATGAACAGTTCAGTAAGAGTTCAAAGGGTGATCTGGGTAATCCATTAAAGTGACACTAAACTAGGGCATGGGAATTTTGCTTTGAACCTAGGAACCAGCTAACAAAAAGTTAGGAGCCAGTTTTGTTTTTTATAAAATCATACTTCACTCTGATGCCGCATCTGTCCCCCACCAGCTCTAAGACTGAGAACGGAGCCATGAGACAAGTGTCGATCGAGGCTTCTGGGCGGATTCCAACCATAGGGTTGCGACCCTTCCCCAGCCTGGACCAGCTCTGTGATGTCAGCCGACAGCAGGCTTCCTCTGTCAGCTGAAAACAGGTCACAGGAGTGCAGAACGAAATGAGCTTCGGCCTTGGCTTCAACCACTTGCCTACTGTGCACTTTTACTCCCTTCCTGCCCAGGCCAATTTTTAGCGCTGTTGCACGTTGAATGACAATTGCATGCTCATGCAACACTGTACTCAAACAAAATATTCATGATTTTACACAAATAGAGTTCCCGCTTGGTGGTATGACACCCCCTCCACGTCGACAGTACGCAAATATGCGGCCCCACTGCACTAGGCTTTTTTCCGTGGGGCTGCATATTTGTGTACCTCCCTTTGTGCTGGGAGCACGCCACACAGCGCGCTCTCAGGACAGAGACCGGGGTCTCACCGAGAGCCCCAGACCCCATTCTAACTATCGGGACCCGGAACGGTCAGCTACCTGACTGCTGTGAAAGCCTCTGACTGGCTATAACAGTGATCAATCACTGTAAAGCCCGCCCGCAAATTTTCTGTCTCTATGAATGGACGAGAGATACATTGTATCACTCTGTCCTTGCAGAGACAGTAAAAGTGTGTGAATAAAAAAAAAAAAAAAAAAAAAAAAAGGATTTTTTACTTACAGTAAAATCCATTTCTCTGATGTTTGTTAACGGACAAAGCTCCTGATCTTCATAACCATAGGGGACACCCCCCTAGTGTCCTAAAGGAGTAGGACACTAGGCAGAAAAAGAATCTGGCTACGCCTATGGGCAGTCCCAGGGGGTAAACTCCTTCTCCCTGCTATAGGTACCCAGTTTAGTTACAAGCAGTGCCAGAATAATTACAACTCCACAGGTGGGTGGGTGCTGTATCCGTCAATGAACATCAGAGAAATGGATTTTACGGTAAGTCAAAAATCACATTTTCTCTTTCATTCATTGACGGACACAGCTCCTGATCTTCATAACCTTTGGGACATCCCAAAGCAGTAACATGAAGGATGGGAAAAGCAAAAAAATCCCCAAGGCTAAACAATAGCCAACCAGGTAACACCATCTCAACCAAAACAACTGGAGCCCACCAGAAAAAAAACAAATACACCCTTGAAGAGGATCAGGTCCTCTAAAACAGCAGCCTCCAAAACCTTGCAGCCAAAAGCAGCATCCGCTAATGCCAATACATCCACTTTATAAAACTTTGTGAACGTGTGCACCGACGAACACGTGGCCGCCTTGCAAACCTGCGTCACTGGAAACTGATGACGAAGGCCCAGGAGGCATTAAGTGCCCGAGTAGTGTGCCTTAACAGGGACAGGAGGAACCTGAGCCTTGATGGAATAAGCCTAATTCACTGTCCGTCTGATCCATCTGGAAATGGTCAGAGAGGAAGCGGACAACCCTTTTTGAGGCCCATCCGTGAGCACAAAGTCTGACTTCCGGAAAGACTCGGTAGCTGCCAGGTACACCCCAATTGCCCGGACCACATCCAAGGCATGCAAAGCAATTTCCATAGAATGTTTAGGCCTGGGACACAGGGAAGGCAACACAACGTCTTCATTCAAATGAAAATCAGAGACTACCTTTGGAACGAACGACGGACAGGGGCAAAGAACCACCTTATCTCTGTGAATCCCCAGGTAGGGTGAGCGACAGGATAACGCCGCCAGTTCCGACACCCTGCGCACAGAAGTAATAGCCACCAAAAAAAGCCACCTTCTTAGACGGTGTTAAGCAAGGGAATCTCCCGAAGATTCTCAAAGGGAGGCTTCTGGAGGACCAAAAGCATCAAATTGAGGTCCCAAGGCGGCAACGGAGACCGCACTGGAGGAACCAAAACGTTGGACACCCTTAAGAAAAGGTGCACACGAGGGATTGTGTGGCCAAAGGTCGTTGGAAGAAGACTGCCAAAGCTGACACCTGGCCCTTGATGGTACTCCAGGCCAATTTCTGTCCAACCCCATGTTGAAGGAAGGTCAAGATCTGAGCCACCGAGAAGTAGCGAGGATGAACCACAAGAGACTCACACCATGCAATGTACACCTTCCACATACTATGGCAAACCTTCCTAGAAGTAGATTTCCTAGGTTTTAACAGTGTAGGAATCACTGACTCAGATAAACCTCTATCCTTCAGCCCCCGGCCTTCAACAGCCAAGGCATCAAAGCCAGCAACTAAAGCAGGATGGAAGATTGGTCCTTGAGACAGCAAATCTTCTATGAGAGGAAGCTTCCAAGGAACGTCAGCGACCAGCCACACTAGATCAGCGTACCAAGCCCAGCGAGGCCAGTCTGGAGCCACTAAGCTGACCGGAATCTCTTCTGCCTCAATCCTCCTCAGAAGTCCTGGCGGAAGCTTGAGAGGAGGGAAGGCGTAAATGGCAAAGTTGTATAATTGTATACTCTACTGAAGGAGCATAAGCATTCCACAATTCCACCAGGCTGCCCAGTTATTTGTTAGTTGGGCTCAATCATTACTTCATTAGTTACCAAATTTGACTGCACAGTCAAATCTATATCAATAATGGGTACAAGTGATGACCTCAGCCCAACATACCATAAATATGATCAAGGACAAAAATGAGTGGATATTTTTTCCAGCCACATGTGCTTACCTCATGTAAAGTCCCCTGGGCCATTTCCCCAAGGGGCTACCAGCGCGTCTGTGGCGTCCGCCTGAGGATCCCGTGACTGAGCAAACCTCTGCACCTGTTGAGCCGAGACGTCAACAGATCCACCTCGAGGATGCCCCACCCGAGGCACAACTGATGAAACACTTCCGGATGAAGGGACCACTCCCCAACCAGTCCAACGCCTGCCGACTGAGGTAATCCGCCTGCCAGTTTTCCACCCCGGGAATGTGTACGGTGGAGGGGGCTGGAACGAAACAATTCTCCCCACCTTAGAATGCTGACTACCTCTAAAGCCGCCAGGGCACTTCTTGTGCCCCCCCCTGTGATTGACATAAGCCAGGACCATGGCATTGTTCAATTGAATGCGCACTGGGCATACATGAAGACGATCCGTCTACACGATATCAGGGACTCCTTCGTTCCCTGAATCAGTCAGTCAGATATGATTGTCCAGAGACTGCAGTCTTGTCCCATTTGGCCAGAATCTCCCTTTGTATGTAACTGTGCAAACGGAACCGCCTCGAAGGTAGACACCATCAGGCCCAGCACCGGCATGCAAGTCTGGAGGGATGACCATTCGCTTGACAGCAGACACCAATTGCAGCCTGCAATTTCTGGAGTATGTCCAGAGGAAGGAGCACTCTGGCTAAGGCCGAGTTCAGAGTCAGACCCAGATTGTCCAGCTTTGTGGACGGAACCAGAGCAGATGTCTGAAAATTCAGAATCCAGCCAAATTCCCGCAGTGTTCATATGATGACGATCTCCAGGATTTCCACCAGAGCAGTAGGAGACTCCGCTTGCAGAAGGTTGTTGTCCAAGTAGCCCAGTACCGCCATCCCCCCGTTTGCATAACAAAGCTAGCACCGGTGCTAACACTTTTGTAAAGATCTGAGGAGCGAGACCAAAAGGGTAACGCCACAAACTGAGAATGCTTCTCTCCCACGGCAAAGCGGAGGAAGTGCTGGTGACCGGCACATTTTGGAATGTGAAGGCAAGTATCCCTGATGTCGATAGTGGCAAGAAAATCCCCCTGATGCAGGAATGCCACCACCGTGCGAATGGAATCCATTCTGAACTTCTGCACCCGCACAAAGCAGTTCAGCGTCTTGAGGTCCAGGATTGGACGCACCTTGCCTTCCTTCCTGGGAACTGTAGACCGGTTTGAGTAAAAACCCTGCAAACATTCCAAAGTCGGAACCGTGACAATCACCCCTTGAAGCAACAGGTCTTGTACCGCCCCAAACAGACCCTATAAGCAGTCCAGGGACAGGCTCAAGTTGGAAGGAAAGAAGCTTGTGGGGGGACAAGAGCGAAACTTGATCTTGTAGCCGAACCCACTTGTCTTGTACCAGGGAAGTCCACGGTTCCTGAAACCAGCAAAGACGGTCCCCCCACCCTTGATACAGGTGAAGGCGCACCTTCATTGCTGAAGGAGCCTTGTCCGCGGGCCTGGAGAAGCCCACTCTCAGGTTGTCAGACCAGGTTCATTTGGATCCTCCGGAGGAGGAGGCCCTGAAAGACTTCGAGCCCTTGTCAGTTGGCCCTAAGGGACGAAAACACTTCCTATGAGCTGAGAAGGAGGGTCCACGTCCACGATGAGATACCTTGCTCTTAGTAGCCTGCTGGAGAGAGGTACACTTGACGACCGCACCACCCCCCCCCCCCCCCCCCCGAGACCTTTACGTCATCCAGGGTAGCCCCAAACCAGCAATCTCCTTGAAAGGGTAGATCAGTCAAGACCTTTTTAGAAGTCTGGTCAGCAGACCAGCATTTGAGATAAAAGACACGCTGAAGAGCCAATGCTGAAGCTGAAACTGAGAGCTGAGCCACTAGGGGAGCCGCATACAAAGAAGCATCACAGAAAAGCTGCAGCCCTTGGACCAGCTGGTCTGCCAGCTCAGCAAAGGCAGGGGGGAAGCGGTTCTAACCTCCAGGTCAAGGCCTAAAAGCTCAGCCCATTTGGTCTAAGTCTGCGACACCAGGGTGTCACCCTGAGTTTGTACACAATGACACAGCCAGGAGGTACACATTGTTGCCCACAGCCTCCGCCTTCCTGTCAGCCGGGTCCTAAAAGGCCGGGGTCTCTTCAACCGGAATCATGGTTGCTTTGTTCAATCTGAAAACCGGAGCATCCACCACCGGTGGAACAGTCCACTTCTTAATAAGGGACTCCTCATAGGAGTAATGACTAGAAAATCGCTTAGAGACCCTAAGGGGACGCTTTGGTCGCACCCACTCTTTAGCAACAATTTTGTCAAAATAGGTGGGGAAAGGAAACACCTTTGCCACTTTGGATGGCTTGTGAGTGTCAAAGGGAACCTGCGCCTCCGTCCCAGCTACATCGTCCATCTTTAAGGTCTCACGCACAGATACAATCAGTGCGTCCACCAGCGCCTTTTTGTGCGTGTTTGCAGATGTGGAGGAATCATCCTCCCTATCAGAGGGTCCAGGTTCGTGGTTGCAGACCCAGCAGGGTGACCCACATCTGCGGCGGCCAAATCAGATTCAGGATCTGATGAGACAGATGAGGCACGGGAAGGCAGGGGGCACTTTTTGCTAGCCCCAAAAGCCACCTCCACCCGGGACACAAAGGACTCCAGGACCACCGTAAGTGCATCAATGGATGGTTGGGACCCGGAGGGCCCCGCAGCATCAGAGGGGATCAGGTGGGAGATGTGCTCTAAAGACTCCATGAGTCACCAGGGGGACCCCACAAAAAAGGTGTAAAACACTGCAAGGGACAACCCCCACCACGCTAGCAGTTATCACCTGGTCACCAGGCACTAAGCGATCCTCAGCAAGAGAGAGAACCCCACCAGACTCACCACCCAGCAGAAACAGGTACCTGCAGCAACCAGTATAATCTGCACTCCATGTGCGGCAATCAGGAAGTGAAAGGATCCAGGAGTCAGCACCAGGGGATGAGGAGGGGCTCCCACCACGGAAATCGCCGCCCACAGGGCTCCACTGTGATGGCCGCCGCCGCTATTTTCAATGTCAAACCACCGCAAAATGGGCACCGGACTACACAAACATAGCCACTGTGCATAGAAACATAGGCTACAGCAAAATGGCTGCCCCGCACGGCCACACAAGGCTTCCCTAGGTCTCAAGGACAGACCCAGGCAGGACGAGGGGCTCTGGCAGGAGCCCCCGTTAGGTACGACCCCCTCCTCCCCGCACAGCTGACCGTCCTATCGCTGGTGGCACACCCCCCCCCCCCCCCCGAGCACCCATCGCCAGTACAGCGCCCTGCCCCCACCCCGGGAGGTGAACCAGACCACCCAAACAGCTCCAGCATAAGTGGAGGGGAGGTAGGATGGGGGAAGAAAAGGCGGGGTGCCTGACGGGAAGGAGGGGAACCCGGGGGTACAACCATACCAAGAAGGGGCCCACGTCCACCCCAAAACCCTCCAGGGGGAGGGGACAGCTACTCATACCAGGAACCGGGTGGGCACCACTCCAGACAGAACCCCTCTACATCGAAATGGAGGGCTGTCAGCCAGGAGGAATGCTGCAACTCAGGCCGTGACCCGGTCGTATGCGACCTCGCGAGGAGTTTAACTCGCAGGCCAGCCCTGGTCTAGTGGGGCTATGAACGGAGCTGAGGTCTGCGCACACTAGCTGGCCAGCCCGTCACCCAGTCCGGCAGTTGAGTGTAGATCTCACAGGCAAAATCCAGGAGAAACATTTTTTTATCCAAAAAGAAAAAAAACTTGCCAGGACCAGAGATCCCAGCAAGGAACTAGGTCCTTACTCCTGACTAGGCATAAAACAGGTAATTTTTCTCCTTCACTGATGTGCGCTGATGACGCTGCACTGACGTACACTGAGGCTGTACTGATGAGCATTAATGAGGACGCACTGATAGGCGGCACTGGTGGGCACAGATTGGCACCATTAGAGGGCACTGTTGGGACTGCACTGATAATCAGTGCCCGAGTCCCTTCTACAGAAGCTGGTTATCGGCTATCTTCTCCTTGTGCTGTCAGCATGACCATAAGAGTGGGGATAACTGGCTTCCGTTTACATCCATGATCAACTGTGATTGGACACAGCTGATCACATGGTAAAGAGCCGCTGGTTGGCTCTTTACCTCAATCTGTTATCAGCAGTGTCGCTATCACAGAGCGTGCCGCCTGCACCAGGCGCGATCACAGAACACTGTCATAGGACGGCATTCTAGAACTTAGCAGGCTGTGTTGTAGCCGTAATTCGGCTATAGCACGGTTGTTAAGTGGTTAACTAACAAAGCTTACAGGTAGAACATATAGCATGTTCCCGAAGGTGAACTTAATTTTTTAAAAAGGTGGGCAATTTTTGTGCTTGGGTGTAATTTACATTTTTTACAATTAGAATATATATATTTATTTATTTTTTGTTACACTTGAGTCTCCCCCCCCCCCCCCCCCCATAGGAGACAAAAAGAGCATATGATGATTTTTTTGGGGCGACAGGTTCTCTTTAATGAGTCATCCAGGGTCTATAAGACTGAATGTAATGCAATGCACATTCTTTCTTCATACACGTCAGTAACAAGGAGAGGGGAGCGGACGTGTGTCATATGCCCAGGGTGCGTGCAAGCATTCGGGCGGCAGCCCAGGCATCAGAACACAATTTGTCACCATGGCAACCTGCCATTTGTCCCGCCCTGCACTAAATTTCCTTATTCTTCAAAAATAATCCATATACATCCACTACCTAATGGCCCTGTAAACTATTGTTCAACAAATGGTTTTTCTGTGTTTTTCTGCCTGTAGCATCCTCTCCTTTTCCTCAACACTAGGGATGGGCTCAGGCGTCTTCATGTCCTAGTCCCAACCCACCTGAGCAATCCCATCAGGGAACCATCACTGCACACTGCCAATCATAGACAGTGAGGCATTTCCCGGCCCGCAGCTGCACACACACACCCTGAGTAGGCTGCTCATGATTGGCAGTGTGCAGTAATGGCTTCCTGGTGGGATTGCTCAAGTGGATTGGGACTAGGATCCAAACATACCTGAGCCCATCCCTTATCCTCACTTCTGTTTGTTTGGAAAAAGTAGTGCATGTTAGTTGCAGTTTTGTAAACTGCTCTAAGGATGCTACAAATCCAATAGTCCATGGTCCATCTTAAGAGTGAGCAAGAGAGGGTGGCCATGTTTTTTCCTTGCTTTGTGCACTGGTCCAAATCATTTGGTGGAGGGGGATTATGGTGTGGAGTTGTTTTTCAGGGGTTGGGTTTGGCCCCTTAGTTCCAGTGAAGGGAACTCCTAATGCATCAGCATACCAAGACATTTTGGACAATTTCATGCTCCCAACTTTGTAGGAACAGTTTGGGGGTGGCCCCTTCCTGTTCAAACATGACTGTGCACCAGTTCACAAAGCAAGGTCCATAAAGACATGGCTGAGAGTCTGGGGTTAAGGAACTTGACTGGCCTGCACAGAGTTCTGACCTAAACACGATAGAACATGTTTGGGATGAATTCGAGTGCAATCGGATTGAGGTCAGAACTCTGTGCAGGCCAGTCAAATTCCTCAACCCCAGACTCTCTCATCCATGTCTTTATGGACCTAGCTTTGTGCACTGGTGAGCAGTCATGGTCATGTTTGAACAGGAAGGGGCCACCCCCAAACTGTTCCCACAAAGTTGGGAGTATGAAATTGTCCAAAATGTCTTAGTATGCTGATGCCTTAAGAGTTCCCTTCACTGGAACTAAGGGGCAAAACCCAACCCCTGAAAAACAATCCCACACCATAATCTCCCTCCACCAAATGATTTGGACCAGTGCACAAAGCAAGGTCCATAAAGACATGGATTAGCATGTTTGGGGATGGAGGAACTTGAATGGCCTGCACAGAGGCCTGACCTCAACCCAACAGAACACCTTTGGGATGAATTAGAGCAGAGACTGCGAGCCAGGCCTTCTCGTTCACATCAGTGCCTGACAAACATTCCCATAGACACACTCCTAAACCTTGTGGACAGCTTTCCCAAAAGATTAGAAGCCGTTATGGCTGCAAAGGGTGAGCCAACTCAATATTGAACCCTACAGACTAATACTGGGATGCCATTAAAGTTTGTGTGTGTGTGTAAAACCAGACGTCCCAATACCTTTAGTAATATAGTGTATAGATCTCTAACAAGGTGCACAATGACCAGGCCCAAAATGAGAGGAAAGGAGAATCAGTTATAACCCAGCATTCTCCACCTCACCCACCACAGTGAATAACAGACCAGCAGGTACATACACAATATGCCCAGAGGGAATGCTCACCCACTGGTTGTCTTTTCTTTGACCACAATGTTCAGTGGAGCTTTAATTTACTCACCACCCTTGGGTCCCTGGCTGGGACCAGCTGCAGCTTTCAATGCAGGACCAAGCACATGTTCCATTGAGGCCAGAAATACCTTATCTGGGCCTGGAAGCTATGACATGGGAACTCAGAATTAGGTCTGGAACGAACCTGGACCAAAAAATGCTCTGCAAGTCCCCTGGCCAGGAGAAAAAAAAAAAAAAAAAAAAAAAAAAAAAAAAAAGATACCCTTGGCGACAGCTCAGGACACCACATCTTGGACACTTGCATGTTCCCAGACTGGGAAGGAGGACCACAGGGCAACAACGCCTGGGCCATCAGGAGTAATCTCCAAAAGAAAAAAAAAAAAAAAAGAAGGGGTATGATGCTGGGGAAAAAAAAAAAAAAAAAAAGAGGGGGCTACACCTTCAGGCTAGGCAGAAAGACACTGCAGATGTACACCAACATAGATTTGGCTGCTCCTGGATGGCAGGAAAGCCAAACTGAGGAACTATGGGGGGTTCTTCACTATTCTGCCTTTGAATCCTGCAGAGGAAGGAACCAATCTGCGGTACAGGAAGATGTTCGGGGAAATATATATTACCCTGCACACAGGACATGTGAAGACTAAAGCTGCCTTTGCAGCAGCTTTCTGATCACTTCCATGTTTCTTCTTCTCAGCTTGCTTCTTGGCATTCTTTTGTTGGGATTGTATCTTCTGCTGTCCCCTTGCCATCTTGCCAGCCCTGTAAATGCATAGTAAAGGTTATTACTCACATAAGTAAAGCTTTCAGTATCATATGCTCTGAACTGTTGCAGTATTGACAGGGTTTATCAACCAATTGATTAACGGGCCATTTTTTCCCCTAAAACTCAACGAGTGTCAGAGCATTTACCTTATAGAATTTGTAGATACCCTATTATATATTGTTTTTTTTTTTTCTCGGGACAGACAGGACTTTAATTTGGTTATGTTTCTATTTCCACAGTTTTTATTAGGGAAAAGATGTACAAAGTGTGGAAAAATGCATTTTCCTGTAGTTTTTCTCAATAAAGTGTTTATGTAACTTGCATACCCCATATATATTTACTACAAAATATCAACACAGTCTGCCTATTAAAATATCACATTAGGGCAAATTATGTAATGTAGCAGAATAGTGAGGCTCAAAATATGTATATATGTATTTGTTCTACTTTAGGAAAGCTTTATTACTTTTCGGTTCTACACTGTGATGCATGCAGTGGAAAAAAAAAAAAAAAAAAAGATTTGCAAAAATTGCTAGCGTAACTTTCAAATATGATTAACTCAGGTTGATGAGGGCACAAATTATCACTTTTTTATTTATATTTTGCAAAAATCCAAACATAACTGCTTGCAAAGTAAATAAAAATGATATCCCTTCCATCTTAGTCCCCGTTCACACTGGGGCGACCTGTGAGGCGACCTGGTCGCCTCACAGGTCGCCTTCCATAGGGAAGCTGCGGACCCGTTCTAATAGGAGCGATACAAGTCGCTCCGACTTAGAAAAAGGGTCCGGAGCTTCTTTGAGGCGACCCGGAGCGACCGTCATAGACTTCAATGTTATGAAGTCCGTGCCGGCCGCTCCGAGGTCGCGGCGCGCTGCTCGCACCGCGACCTCGGGAGGTCACCCCTGGAAGTCGGATCGCCCCAGTGTGAATGGGGCCTTACAGTTAGAACCTGGGGAGGGACTATTTTTATTTACACATATTATTCCAACATCAGGTGCAGGAGATGCCTGGTCCACCTGTCTGCTACATCAGTACAAGACAAAAGGTGGCCATAGATGGATCAAAATCTGGTTGGTTCAGCAGGGACCAGCTAAATTTCAATCCATGTGTGGCCACTGCAGTTGAATAGAAATGGATCTACCGATCCATTTCTGTTCAACCCCCCTGTCAAATAAACACTTGATCAGCAGCTGCTGATCTATGTCTTCTGACAGTGGGGAGTCTCCCCACTGTCACAATACAGTAGCACAGTGGTTAGGATTCCCCCATCCACCTCAATTATGTTCATTTTCTTTGTTCAGCCACTGGGCTGAATGATAAAACTGAACCACATTAAAGCTAAAGTTGTCTGGAGCTGGAATCAAGTGACCTCCATTTAGTGGTCTAGGCATCCGACAAAACTGAATATGTGCTCGATCTTCCAGATTCTGCCAGCAACCTTGCTTAGCAAGACAGTGAACATTTAATAAATGAGTGGTGGGACAGGTAAATTTAAACCAGTGGTTGCCTCAGATGTGGACTCACCAATGGCCACATAATACATTTATCATACGTAATGCTACTGAAGTCCTGACTAGAAGACAGAGCCTGTGTTACAGGAGTGGCTGAAAACTTACCGTTAGTGTACTGGTAACGGCCTTTCTCTTAATCCTTCCAGGACGGCCTACATATGAGAGATTGTGGCTCCGCCTCACAGGAAACACAACTAATTTGCAGCTGTTAAAAAAGGTCCCACCCATCCTTGAGCTTCAGTAATAGAAAAGTACCTTTCCAACCGAACTTTCAAGAGACACAGTTATTCAATAACATACAGCTACACATATATACATATATATACACACATTTTTAACTCACCACCATCTTGGGCGGGAAGTAGGCCGGCCGTCCTGGAAGGATTAAGAGAAAGGCCGTTACCAGTACACTAACGGTAAGTTTTCTCCTTTCACCCTTCCAGGACGGCCTACATATGAGAGGATAATAAAGGAATCCATACTGGCCTACGTTAGGGCGGGACCACTGCCTGTAAAACCTTTCTGCCAAAGGCAAGGTCTTGTTGCGACAGTACTTACACACGCTAGTGTTTTAGGAATGTATCTTGACTGGACCAGATGGATACATGGTGGATCTGCTCCCAGGATGTTCCGGCTTTTTCGGCCCAGGAAGTTGCCATGCCCTTTGTGGAATGTGCCTTTAGCTTTGTTGGTGTGGGGTTACCTGACACCTTATATGATATACTAATGGCTTGCTTAATCCACCTAGAGATCGAGGGTTTTGATGCTTGTAAACCCTTCCTTGGTCCAGAATGTAGAACCAACAGGTGGCTACACCTTCTAAACCCCTTAGTTCTTTCCAGATCTGCGAGAAGACACTTCTTACATCCAGACAATGGAATTTCCGTTCTTTTGCACAGCTAGGTTTTTCACACAAAAAGGTGACAAGACCATCTCTTGATTTCTGTGAACAGAAGAAACTACCTTGGGTAGGTACAGTGGGTCTGGTCTCAGAATCACTCTGTCTTAGAGAATTAGCATAAAGGGTTCCTTTATGGACGAATTTTTGTAAATCTCCCACTCTTCTGGCTGTGGTAATTGCCGACAGCAAGTTAACTTATTTGCCAAAATATTCAGGGTAACCTTCTCTAAAGGTACCGAGGGTTCACTAGCTAATGTCTCTAGTACTTGCGTTAAGTTCCAAGCTGAAACATTAGCTCTATTGATCGGGGTCGTTAATCCCTGAACTAACCAATCTTTTTAATTAAAAAAGGCTCTTTGTCCAGACTTTTATCTAAGAAAACAGAAGTGCCGCTACCTGTACACCAAGGGTGTTAACTGTTACCCCTTATCTACCCCATCCTGTACAATTTTAAGGATAACGGGGATTGAGGCAGAGGAATTTTTGCCAAGTACAGAATGTTTTCCAGATTTTGGAATAAATTTTCCTAGACACTGGCTTTCTACTTGAAAGGAGGGTATCAATGACTCTGTCTGAACAACCTTTCTCCTTCAGGATTTGGCGCTCACTACCCAGGCTGATAACTGAAAAACCTGTGGCCTGGGGTGAAATAAGAGGCCTTTGTATTAACAGATCTGGAACCTCTGTTAGTTTCCAAGGAGCTGTCACTGATGGGGATGTCAGTCGCAAACCACGTTCTCTTTGGCCCCCAATGGGCAATCACTATGAAATGCAGTTGCAGCCATCCACAGTCTCTGTATGATTCTTGGAATCAGATTTTGAGGAGGAAAGGCATATGCTCGCCTAGCATGCCATGGCTGTGCTAGGGTATCCAAGCCTACCATATCCTTTTGTTATGTCCAGGCGAAGACCTGGTTTACTTTTTTGCTCTGTCAAGTGGCAACCATATCCACTTCCGGTTGACCAAACATTTGGACTAGAAGTTGAAATATTCTGGGATTCAGTTCCCATTCTGTCCGTTTGATGGAATGATGACTGAGGAACTCCCACTTCCCAGTTGTCCTTCCCTTTTATGTGCGCTGACAATGGAGAAATGATTCTCTTTTCTGCGCAGCTCAGTGTCTATTGAGCTAATTTTAATAGGGTCTTTGAGCTGGCACCCCTTTGATGATTCAGGTAAGCTACTGTTGTAGCATTGTTTGAATAGATTTGGACTTTTTTCCCCAAAATGTCCTTTCCGAAAGCTTTTATGGCCTTTTCCACCACTTTTAGCTCTCTGTAGTTGGGTGAGGCCTGATTTATCTGTATATCCCAGGTACCCCGGGTATGAGCCCCCTCCAGGTGAGCCCCCCCCCCCTTTTGGAACTTGCGTCCATGGTGACTTTTTAAGGGTTGTTCTTGACCCCAGAGTCGGCCTTCCCCTAGGTTTTGGGGAACTGTCCACCATCTTAATGATGATATTATTTGAGGGGAGAGCGTGATTTATTTTGTCTAGGGACTTCTGTCTCTTGTTCCAAGAGAGCAGGTGGAAATATTGAAGGTCTCGTGAGTGTAGTTGGGCCACTCTACAGCTGGGATACAAGCTGTCATCAGACCCAACATCCTCATGATCTGTCCCCTGAAACACCGAGGATGAAAACAGACATTTTCCACCGCCGAGACCACTTTTCCTTTTCCTCTGGGAAAAACAGTTTCTTTACTCTGAAATCTATCTTATACCCCAGGCAGACTTAAACCTGAGCCGGTTCTATTGAGGATTTCTCCACATTTATCAGCCACCCTGCCGGCTGTAGGACTGACCTCACTTTTTGTGTGTCTGCCTGTTTTGCTGATCTTGAAAAGGTCAACTTATAGCCCAGATAAGGGATCAATATTAGGCCCTGAAGATGACGCTGTCCTATTTGCAGTCCTTTCCACTGCGAATCTTAGGAATGCTTGGAGTTCCAGATGAATTGGAACATGCATGTAGGCGTCTCTTCAATCCAGAGTGGTCATAAAAAACGTCTCTTAACCGATCTTTTTTCGACTACCTGAATATTCTCCATTGAGAATCTTTTGTATATCATGTACTTATTTAGCTTTCTGGGATATACAACACGACGGCATCTACTTGCGGGTTTGTACCACAATGCGTGAGAGTCAAAAATCTTTGAAGACCTGATTTCACGGTACAGGGGTATTTACCCTCTGCTCCATCCACTCTTGAATCTCCTTTAACAGGGTTTCTTCTTTGAGGGATATGATACAGTTATCTCTGCCATTGGCTGAGAAGAAAAACTTCAGTCTGTATCCTCTCTGAATGATCTGGAGGACATAGGGGCTGGTTGAGATGTTTTTCCATTGCGGGAAAAAAATTGGGATAACCTGTCCCCCCACCTTGTGTCTATTCTGGGAGTTCCGAAGGAATATCTCCCTTTTTCTCTTTCCCTGAGGATCTGGATAAACATCCTCCAGGCCTTGATCACACAAAAAAGATCCTTTGCCAGACCAGGCACAAAGTCTTAACTTGGAAGAGACATCTCCTTCATAAGCTTTGCACACACTGCTCTCCTAGCAGCATTCATGAGAGCCGCTGTTCTTGCAGAGGCTATAACTGACTGAACAGCTGAGTCTGTTAAGTACGACATCATACCCCTCAACTATAGACAGGGAACTTTAAGATGTCTTGTGAGCTTTTAATTACTGAGATAAACTTAATAAGCTCCTGATTTCCACAATTTTTTTGGCCAGATAGTAAGCAGGTATCTGCTATAGCTGTAACCACACTATAAGAATTAGCAATTCATGCCTCCTTTTAACAAGGATTCTGTCCTTATTGTGACCAGCACTCAAAAGATCTCAAATCCTAAATACTTTGTACGTGGGAAGTTGTTTAGGGGAGATTACTTCCACTTTAGGTGGGGGATGGTTAACTTGCAGCTACAGCTGATTAAGATAATGAATCAGAGGACCTGTGCAAGATATCACCAAACCCCGGCCAGTCTAAAGCTGAAACACACTATCCTACTTTTGTTGGTAGATTTCCTTCAGATTTACCTTTTCTATGTAGTGCAAGGGCCTGCCATTGCATACAAATTGAAAGTGTTTAGATCTGCTCCCATATCATATGGTTTTGGCGAGTCTAACGGAAAAAGTCTTCCGAAAATCTTATAGTGTGTATGGCCAATTAGTGAGACGAGAATTTTACCAGCGAATCTATTCATGAAAAATTATATATTTCAGTGATTGTGAATAGAAATATCTCTGGACTGGGTGTCCCCAAGTCCTTGTACATTCTAGGCTGGTGTAGGGTTCCTTTGAGTGGTGTACACTGCTTTAAGGAATCCTTTCCATAGTAACTAATCACACACCTACTGTGACATACAGGGTGTTTAGCCTGGTTGGGTCTTGGCTCATGACCCCGCAATCTTTATTTACGAGCATAGCCCACTACCCCACAGTTTCCAGGAAAAAGAGATTTTTGTCCTTTTTTGGAACTTTTTTCTCTTTAAATCTGTTACCGCCCAAGCCCTCCTTACTTAGTTATGGACCTGGGCTGGCTAGTGTCTTTCCTTGGATCTCGTTCATCCCTTGTTTGCAAAGGAGATGGCTTGAGATTCTGAAAAGAGGAAAGAGGGTCCTGCTCTAGAGAACATACATTCCTGAGCAGACAGACTATCTTAATCTGTGATCACATGCGTTAAGCTCTGATGAGTAGCAGCTGTAGTCCACAAAGACTGGATTAGGCAACCCTACTGCACTGATTTAAGAAAAACTTCATTAAAACAGATACTCTCAAGCCAATTTACCAACACACGTATGGCTCAAAGGGTTTGTGTGCAAGGCTTATGCCCCATACACACGTGCAGATTATCTGCAGACTTTTGTCTGCAGACTTACCTTTTCTATGTAGTGCAAGGGCCTGCCGGATTGCATACAAATTGAAAGTGTTTAGGTTTGACCTCATATTATATGGTTTTGGTAAGTCTGCAGACAAAAGTCTGCAGATAATCTGCACGTGTGTATGGGGCATTAAACAGACTACCCCACAGTACCGCACTTCGAGCATGTTTGTGCTATTAAAGTAGAGGAGGGTCTGACAGAGGCCTTCCGGGCCGAGGAACGACCTGCAACAATAAAGAGAGAAACAAAGTGATTAACTTGCTCTCTTATTTAACATATGTGCTACTCCCAGACACAGATAATTAACAGGGCTGTCAGTAAGGGAACAATTAAAGGCTTGCTGATCCTAGACCGTAGGCAGCAGTAGGCCTCATTATCCGGTAAATTCACTTACCCGGTCTCATGTCCCTGCAGTCACCTGTGTACCGACTTATACCCCTAAGGAATGCGTTGTGCTTTGGTCTCTTTTTGGGGCGATTTACAGCCCCTTCGTTTTTAGCCGGAGATTCTGCCATGAACGTCACATGGACCCGGCGTCTCCTTCATGCTGCGCTCTATTCCGGGTATCGCTCGTCCGGTCTTCACAGCGAGGCTTGAGGCGCGCTCCTTGGCAGGAAATTCGAAATCCTTACCGCCTTAGAGGAGCAAATGGAGGAGACTTTTCCTGCAGAGACCACAGGACTTCAGGTATAGAGGGACCTTCACTGTAAGGTAAACCGCACTACCTGGCATGTTGGCGAACTGAAAGTTCCTGTTTCCAGGATGCAGATAGGGAGGAACCTGCCATTAGGCCGACCATAGCTGCCTTTCAGGGGTACCTCTCAGACAGTCCTTTGCCTTCAGGTAAAAAAAAAACAAACGTTCCAATGTGAGGTTGGAAACACAACTGAACTGAAGCTCAAGGATGGGTGGGACCTTTTTAACAGCTGCAAATTAGTTGTGTTTCCTGTGAGGCGGAGCCACAATCTCTCATATGTAGGCCGTCCTGGAAGGGTGAAAGGAGAAAAATGGACTAATGTGGTAGCAGACAGACAATCATCAGCTGGGGACATGTTACAAGAGACTGCTATTAATGTGGATCTACAGGTTTCCTGTCACTTTAAATAGTGTGTTTGGGCCAAGCTGATCCAATCAAACTACTTCCTTCACTTAGGCCCCTTTAACACATGGGAGTCCGTCGGCGGACTCCTTTTTTCTCAGCGGGGGATCAATCCGCCGATCCCCCACTGAGCAGGGGGATGGCAGCTCTGTCTCTGGCTGTGTGCGGAGACAGAGCTGTCAGGTCCCTGCTGTTATCTATGGGGGAATCGGATGAGAGCGGACCGCTTGTCCATTCTCATCCAATCCGCTGGACAGATGGAAAATAGGGTTTCCATCCGTCCAGATTTGACAGACCAGATCGGATGCCAGCAGACATGTCCTCGCTGACATCCGATGCCCCATAGAGATGCATGGGGCATCCGTTCAGATCCGCCTGAAAAACTGACAAGCGGATCTGAAAGGGGCCTTACTGCTACATTGGCTCTAAGCACTGAATTATTGTTTTAAAAAAGGCCTAGATTATTTCCTAGATACACAATATATAACTGGATACCAATATGTATAGGTAAAGCTGATCCAGGGAATATTTGATTGCCTCTTGAGGGATTAGCAAGGAATTTTTTTCCCCCGCTGGTACAAATTGGTTAATGCTTTATTGGGGTTTTTCCCCCCCTTCTATTGGTTGAACGTGTGTCTTTTCAACCTATGTAACTGTATGCAGCTCCATACTGTACACAGTGCTGGGTTCCAGCTGTGAGGCAGACTCTTCCTGAACAAAACAGAGCTGGGCTGAGCAGGGCTTAGCCATTGAGAGGAAGCTTTGTATTCTGTGAATGAATTCAAAGCTTCCTCTGATTGGCTGAGTCAGGAATAGTGACCATCAGTCTGCCTAAGACAATCAGAGAAAACATATTTTTCCACAGAATACAAGGACACCTATACATGGCTGAGCGCCACTCCGACCAACTGTTTCGTTCTGGGTGTGAGACGGGAAGAGTCTGCTTCACAGCTGGAACCCAGCTACATACAGTTCACAAAGCAGTTAGTGAAGGAAATAATTCATTTGGACCAGCTTGGTCCAAACAAACTATTTAAAGTCACAGGAAACCTGGCGATCTAGGTACCCACTCTCGAGTAAGATCGCCGCAATTGTTGTACGGCTATCTACTCAGTTTCCAGCCCCTCCTCCTCCCCCACTGCCTTCTGTCAGACCTATTGGTCCCAGAAGACTGCGGGACCATTCAGAAAGCGCAGCATTACTCACGCATGCGCAGTAGGAAACAGGCTATGAAGCCGCAAGGCTTGACTTGCTTTTTCCCTTACCCTCGCCTGCACCTGGATCGGCTTGGGGTGCCGACATTGCAGGCTCCCAAGACAGGTAAGTGTCCTTATATTAAAAGTCCGTAGCTACGGTATTTGTAGCTGCTGACTTTGATTTTTTTTTTTTTACAGGCTGGAACTCCTCTTTAAACGAAAAATTTGTTCTGTCCCCGTATGAGAAAATTGTTTGGAGTTTGTCCCCTTTGGAAATTTTCGGTCTAAATCGAAAGTTGTGTACACACTATCAGAAAATCGTACAATCGCTCCTTAGAAGAAAAACATTCACCTGATTTTCTTATAGTGTGTACGAGCCTTTTCTCTATTCTATATTAGGTACATATTTTCTTTCCTCTGCTTTGTAGATCCCTTTTACAGGGATCTGTGTAATGTCGAAAACATAGCTCCTCAGCTGTCTTATCCCAATTACTATTATACAGGATTTATATAGTGCCGACCACAGGTTTGCACAGCCTATTGCATTAGGGTGTGCACCCCAAAGCTCAAACACAAGTCTTTCTCTGCAGCCTCAGCTGCACTAGACAGTGCGTGAATGGGAAGTCCTCTGTCCTGTTCATTCACAAACATAATCATAGGAAACACAGTTTACTATGGTTGGTTCAGTTACGATTGAACACTGTGAGTGATTGTGTTCACTGTGCCTTTAGAAAAGGAAGGGACCAGTAAATAACATATTGATTAGCCCCTTTCCTACTCTCCATCCTGAAGCATCCCCCAAAGCTAAGGGGAGAGGAGGGAAACCAGCAGCACTGGTCCGGGGGGGGGGGGGGGGCAACGTCCTGGAATGCTCGGCAGAAAGGGGAATCGGCACCACTCAGAGTGATTAAGGGCTCTTTCACACGGGCGTTCCGATCAGATCCGCCTGTCAGTTTTTTTAGGCGGATCTGATCGGATGCCCATTCAGCCCTATGGAGCAGCGGATGTCAGCGGAGACACCTCCGCAGACACCCACTGCCATCCGCATCCGATCCTGTCCGTGAAATCCAGATGGAGGGAAACCCTATTTTCCATCCGTCCTGGGGATCGGATGAGAGCGGACAGGCGGTCCGCTCTCATCTGATCCCCCATAGAGAGCAGCGGGGGGCTGTGACACCTCCCTCTCTGCACTGCAAGCGGAGACGGGGCTGTCATCCACCGGCTCAGCTGGGATCGGCGGATTGATCCCCGCTGAGCAGCATGGATACGCCTACAGAGGCGGACCGTGTGAAACAGCCCTAAGGTGTGCCCTTTCGCACGCCTATGGCGCTAACAGTTTGCGCATCGCTTTACAACAGGAGGGCAGACAGTAAAGTTAGAATACAAGAGGAGGAGTCAGAGGTTCCTGCTCTTTAGAGCTTACAATCTAGCACAGTGATGGCGAACCTTGGCACCCCAGAGGTTTTGGAACTACATTTCCCATGATGCTCCAGTACACTGCAGAGTGCAATGATCATCATGGGAAATGCAGTACCAAAACAGCTGGGGTGCCAAGGTTCACAATCACTAGGAGATGACTGGCAGCATGATTTAGTTCCATAGTTCCGCTCACAATAAAAAAAATATCCGTCCTGCTTTGTCCTATGAGACGTGCAATAAAGCGATCACAGAGCTGCCTGGATTTAGTACTCCCCCCATTCCCTCACACATAACATGTCTGGCCATAGAGGAGCACACTACTATCTAGGGAGCACCGAGCAGAGCACAGTCATATCCCCGGCCATATCATCTCCCTGTATCTCTGAGGAGACCTCACTGCTAGCAGCAGCATCCATGAGCCCGGCTGCCATTTCCTCCATATTGTCTACCAAGACTCTGGTGTTCCCCGGTACCATCCCTCGCCTTGGCAGCCCCTTACGTACCTCTCTTCCTCCTCAACACACCACCAAACCTCGCCCAACTCCTCTCCTGTCACGATAGTTCAGTCACGCGGTGTCGCGACACACAGGCGGCACTTACATCCGGGCCTTTCCGGCTTCTTCCAGTTTCGTCATTACGTCACTTCCTCGTTAGGTTGAGAAAGAGTGCTGCTAGGCAACAGTCACCATAGAGTAGATATGTGTGATAGGGTGAAAGCTGGCTGTCCTCTTGAAAAGGCTCAGTTCTGGGGGGAGTCATTTGCCACAAGAAACACAAATTAAACAGACCTGACTGATGCAACATAAAAAGCAAATACATAAGAAAAATGTACTAAATGAATGCATAACCATATCAGCCAATCAGCTGGCTGCTCAACGTATTAACCACTTCCATACGGGACCAATTCTGGCACTCTGCTCCTACATGTAAATATCATCATTTTTTTAGAAAATGACTCAGAACCCCCAAATATTATATATGTTTTTTTTTTTTGTTTTTTTTTAGCAGAGACCCTAGGGAATAAAATGGTGGTTGTTGCAAATTTTTATGTCACACAGTATTTAAAAAAAAAAAAAACAGTTTCATGAATTAAAAAAACAAAAAAACACTAAAACTAGCCCAATTTTTTGTATAAAAATAAATTTAATGGTACGCCAAGTAAATAGATACCTAACATGTCACGCTTTAAAACTGCGCACACTCATGGAATGACACCAAACTTCGGTACTTAAAAATCTTTATAGGCAATGCTTTCAAATTTTTAACAGGTTACCAGTTTAGAGTTACAGAGGAGGTCTTGGGCTAGAATTATTGCTCTCACTCTAATGGTCCTTTCACACGGGCTTTCCGCTCAGCAGACTCCGTTTTGCTCAGCGGGGATCAATTCATGACAGGTCCCTCTCCGCTCTGTGTGCAGAGACAGATCTGTCAGATCCCCGCTCTCCTCTTTTGGGAGACCACCTGTCCATTTTCATCCGATCCTATCTGCTCCGATCCTCCAGATGTATGGAAAATAGGGGTTCCATCCTTCAGGAGTTCACAGACAAGAATCATATCAGATACCAGCGGGTGTCAGTGGACATGTCACCGCTGACATCCGCTGCCCCATAGGGATGCATGGAGGATCCAATCAGGTCCGCCTGCAAAACTGAAGGGCGGACCTGATCGGAAAGCTTGTGTGAAAGGGGCCTTACATTATCTGTGATACCTCACACATGTAGATTGAATGCTGTTTACATATGTAGGCACAACCTACATATGCGTTCACTTCTGCATGCGAGCACGCGGGGACATTTTTTTTTAATGATTGTTTATTTTTATTTTTTTAATTTTACACTTTCCCTTTAATTTATTTTTTTTTTTGATCACTTTTATTCCTATTACAAGGAATGTAAACATCCCTTGTAATAGGAATAGTGCATGACAGGTCCTCTTTATGGAGAGATTTGGGGTCAATAAGACCTCAGATCTCTCCTGCATGCTGGAAAGCCTGAAATAAAAAAAAAAAATGATCTTGGCTTTCCAGCCAAGATCATGGCAGTATTTACAACTGCAAGGCCAGGTGTGATGTCATAACGTCCCGCCCAGGCCTCCAAGAGTTATAGAAACTGCCGGGGACTATCTGGTCCTCAGTATTCTCTATGGTGTACATACACCGCCGCCAAATTCCTTCTCCGGCTCGCCGATCACATGGGTGAGCTGGTAGAAGCACTCCCTCGTTCCCTCCCGCCACCTGCAAGAACAATCAAGCAGCTATGATTGTTATTATGGTAAGAGAATCGCTGGCTAAAAAAAATGATTTCTGAATAATGCCTGTAGCTGCAGGCATCATTCAGATATCTCCACTCATATGACATACTGCGGTATGGAAGTGGTTAAAGCAGAGTTCCAACCTGAGAAAAAAAAATGAAAAGTCAGTAGCTACAAATACTGTAGCTGCTGACTTTTATTTTAACCACTTTAACTCCAGCCACTGTGCTGCTACTGCGGCACAGTGGCTCGTTCCCGTCCAGCGACGTAGACCTACGTCGCTGGACTCCTCCCCCTGTAGGCGGCGCTTGCACGCCGCCCGGAGGCGCGCTCCCGCTGTTTTCAGTCACAGCGGGAGTCGGGCCAGGGGAGGAGCAGCAGCGATCGCCGCCGCTCTTCCCCGATCGTCGGGAATCGAGTGAGGAGATCCGCCCGCCTGTGTAAACAGAGCGGGCGGATCTCCTAAGTCAGTGGTCCTCAACCCTGGCCTACAGGGCCCACTAACAGGCCAGGTTTGCAAGATAACTGAAATACATCCCAGGTGATATCATTTGCTGCTCAGTGATTGCAGTACTCTAGTCTGTATCTCCCCAAGGTAATACCTAAAATCTGGCCTGTTAGTGGGCCCTGTAGGCCAGGGTTGAGGACCACTGTCCTAAGTGACAGGGACTGACAGATCGGAGTGTTCAGCATAGCTGGACATCCGATCTGTCCTTCTGTCACTCAGTCACCTCCCCCCCCCCCACACGTCAGTAAGCACCAGGCATACATTAACCCCTCCCTCTCCAATAAAATTAACCCCTTCACTCCCAGTGTCATTTTTACAGTAACAGTGCATATATATAGCACTGATTACTGCAGTAATGTCACTGGTACCCCCAAAAGTGTCAAAAATGTCAGTCAAGGGTCCGATCTGTCCGCCGCAATGTCGCAGTCCCTCAAAAAAAATCGCAGATCGCCACCATTACGCGTTAAAAAAAAAACACCAAAAATGACAGAAATCTTTCCCGTAGTTAGTAAACGCAATAACTTTTGCGCAAACCAATCAAAATACGCTTATCGTGATTTTTTTTACCAAACATATGTAGCAGAAAACAAATTGGCCAAAAATTTAAAAAAAATTTGATTTTTACATTTTTTATGGGGGGAATTTCATATAAAAAAATGTGAAAAATATTGTTATTTTTTCAAAATAAACGCTCTTTTTTTGTTTATAGCGCAAAAAGTAAAAAGCGCACAGGTGATCAAATACCACCAAAAGAAAGTTCTGTTTGTGGGAAAAAAAGGACGTAAATTTTGTTTGGGTACAGCGTCGCACGACCGCGCAATTGTCAGCTAAAGTCCCACAGCGCCGAATCGCAAAAAGTGGCCTGGACGTAAGACAGCAAAATCCTCCGGTGGTAAAGTGGTTAAAGACTGCGTTACTTTTTCCCCACAAATAGAGCTTTCTTATGGTTGTATTTGATCACCTGTGTTTTCTTTTTTTTTTTTTTTTTGCGCTATAAACAAAAAAAGAGCGACAATTCTGAAAAAAAAACCAATAATTTTTACATTCTGCTATATAACATTCCCAAAAAAAAAAATATTTAAAAATCAAAATTTTTCATCCTTTTAGGCCAATTTGTATTCTGCTACATATTTTGGTAAAAAAAAAATTGCAATAGGCGTATTTTGATTGGTTTGCGCAAAAGTTATCGCGTCTACAAACTAGGGGAAAGATTTATGTCATTTTTATTTATATATTTTTTGTTACTAGCAATGGCGGCAATCTGCGCTTTTTAGCGGTGACTTTTGGGGGGACCGGTGACCTTACTACAGTAATCATTGATAAAAATATGCACTGTGATTGTAATAATGACACTGGCAGGGAAGGGGTTAACACAGTGGTGATCAAAGGGTTAAGTGTGAGCCTAGGGGAGTGTTTTCTAACTGTGGGAGGATGGGCTTGTGAAATGATCATAGAGACATGTGATCCTATATAGAAGGATTACAGGCGCTCTGTGATCATTTCGGAGAGAAGAACGGTCAGCTGTGTTTACAACAGCTGACCGTTCTTAACTCTCAGCGGGGAGCAATCGGCATCCTCCCTGCCTAGTGGCAGCTCGCCACCAGCACCACGCGCGTGACCAACATAGGGCTATGTCGTTTTGCGCAGCCGAGCCAGCCTTTCACAGTAAAACTGCTGTGGGCGGTCGGCAGGTGGTTAAAATACTGGATCACTTCTTAAAATAGCTAACCTTTGTTTTGAGAATTGCAAGAAAAATCTAAAAAAAAAATGTTAAAGCGGTAGATACTGCCTTGTGAATGGAGCCCATGGTTCGCTGTGGGGGCACATGCAGAAGAGAAAGGAGCAGACAGCACAGGCAGGGGACTCCAGAAAAGAAGGTTCTTTTTTATTATAATTAAAAAAATAAGATCTATCACTTTAAGCTTTAAAAATGAAAGCTAGAAGTCAATTGATTGACAAGCGCAACTGCTCGAGATTCTGGTTGCTCCAATCTCAGTAAATACCCCTATAGTCTTAAAGTTGATCCCCAGCTTTTGGTGAAGTTTAAAGGCATAGTTCACCTTTACCAAAAAAATCTGTCTATGCAAATAAGGGGTATTTGTAAATGAAAACAAGCTGTACAGCTTTGACTTAAATGTAATAATGCCCTTACTATAAGTATAAACCATTTATGTAGTACCTCATGAAGCCTAACTGAAAATCTCCCAGAGATTATCAATATTACTCACTGCACCAGCTCTGGTGACACTGGGACTGAAGTGGCGGCAATCAGGAACACTGTTGCTGGCCTACACTTGTGTTGTGACACTGTATGGGTGTGTCAGTATTCATAAACACCAGGGGCGTAACTACAGGGGTTGCAGGGGTTGCGATTGCTACCGGGCCCCATGCTCCAGGGGGCCCAGTAGCAAACCAGTGGGTGAACTTCCAGGATTGCAAAAGTCACACTTGCGACTGGGCCCTGGCATTGCACCACTGTGGGGAGGCCAAAATATTGCAGGAAGGGAGCCCACTGCAGAACTTGTGAAAGGATCCTGCTGCGGGACCGTAATAAAAGGCCATGCAACGAGAGTAAAGAGCCCCAGGATTAGTGGGAAGAGCCCTGGGCTTGAAGGGAAGGGCCCCGGCCAGGGATCTGGGGGGCCCTTCATGGTTTCTTGCATCGGGGCCCTGAAGGCTCTAGTTACGCCTCTGATAAACACTGTTGATGGCTTACATTGATCTGCAGGCAGGCTACCCTGAAGAAGTCCGTGACTAGTGGCGCAACAGGTAGGGCGGAGCCTGTGACGTCACTTCCGGTTGGATGCGAAACTGGAAGTGTGGTGAAAACTGCTTGCTGTACTATATTATACACTGCTCAAAGCTTTGTTTTTACTTGCAAGTGCATTTTTATTATTAATAAATGGTAGTACATTTATCTGGATGTTGCACAGTGAAAGTTTTTATATATGTCTGAGCTATACCGTGATTGAAGGCAGCTTGATCCGGTCTTTTAAAGGGACATACATGGAGAAGTGAGGATGGATCTGCAACCAGTACACAATAAAGCATACCTGACCAATTTAGGTCAAAAACTGGAGATGAGCAGGCATTGCACAAGGTGGCATACTGGAGCTCGGCACTGGATTTATCACGATTGAAGCTTTTTATGTTTTTCACTTCTCATGATAAATTGAAGGAATATGGACAGTTGTTTTTGACACTTTAAGACTTTTTAATTAATTGTTCATACTATTTCACTGTTATTGGGTGGCTTGAATAATTTGATATATATATATATATATATATATATATATATATATGAGGTAATTTGTTGCACTAATTTAAACCAGGCAGCTCTATTATACCCACTGTAAGGGGAACTTCATATTATCTAATATTGTATGCATATTCCTGTGAGTAGGAGTATTTTTTGTTTTAATTTATTTTTATTGTTCGTGGTGCATCACTTAATGTAGTAGCATCGCTGGTGCATGGTACTTCCATGATAATATTACTATTTTGGGTTGTTGAGCAGCTGGGATAGCTTGCGTTAACCACTTGCTGACTGCCGCACGACTATATACTGCGGCAGTCAGCCCCCTACAGGCAAAGCGACGTATCAGTACGTCGCTCGCTCCCGCGCGCCCCTGGCCCGCTGATGATCTGATTGGGTTCAGAACCGATCAGTCATCATGTCCAGGCCAATGATTTTTGGCCTGTACCTGTTGATCAGTCCTGCCAATTCAGATACTGACCTGTGCCTGTGTCGTGTAAACACAGGCACAGAAAAGACCCGCTCTCTCCTCCCCAAATCCTTTTTGGATTGATCGAGAGGAGAGAGCGGATCTAAACTGTGAGTACTGCACCATGCACCCACACACACACACACGTAGATAGGCACATTTAACCCCCAATCGCCCCCCCCCCCAGTTAACCCCTACACCCCCTGTCACAACACACACTGTATACAGTATATAGCATTTTCCTATATACCCGTATAAGTGTGACTTGAGACCAGGCTTAGCGCTTGCAGCCTTTCCTTTTATACTTAGGATACCCGCCACCCCCCGCAATAAAGATTTAACCCCCTGATCACCCCCAGTTAACCCCTTCCCCCCTGTCACATTGCACACTAATATACAGGTAATATAGTGTTTTACTGTATTTTGTATTAGTGTGATTGTGACTTGAGTTAGCGCTAGCGAGTTAGTTTCTGCCCCAAGGAGGTTTATGGTCCCCGCAGCCACCGCGTATTCGAAGACAGGCCCGTAGAGCCCATAGTGCCCTCCCTGATGCGCTGGCATGTCCTGATTGGCAACCCACTGATACTACAGCGCCCATACTTCCCCCATTCACTGGCCAACCGGAAATCCACGTGGAAACAGACAATTTTACGCCCCTGAATTTTTTTGAGCTGTTCTTCACTGAAGATCTTTTCAGCTCTATTGTGGACCAATCAAATTTATACGCTGGTCAATTAATCGCCGCCAACCCAAATTCACCCCTTGCCAGACCATTCGGCTGGAAACCTATAATGGTTTCCGATTTTAAAACCTTTCTGGGCCTTTCCCTCAACATGGGCATAACCAAAAAGAGTGAATTGCGGCTATATTGGTCCACTAGCCCAATTCACTATATGCGCGTGTACTCTGCCTCCATGTCCAGGGAGCGAGATAAGAGCAAATTCTGCAATTTATGCATTTCAACGACAGTGAAATCTGTCGTCCTCGGGGAGACCCTGAATTTGATCGGCTCCACAAAATTCGGCCCCTCGTAGACCACTTCAATCAGCGGTTTGCAGCCTTGTTTACCCCCCAACATGTTGTCTGCGTTGACGAGTCCCTGATTAAGTTTACTGGCCGCCTTGCTGTGAAACAGTATCTCCCCAGCAAGCGTGCCAGATACGGGGTCAAGCTGTATAAGCTCTGTGACAGGGCCACAGGCTATACAGTTAGTTTCCGGAACTATGAGGAAAAAGATAGCTCTGTGGAGCCCCCCAACTGCCCAGACTACATAGGGAGCAGCGGCAAGATAGTTTGGGACTTGGTGTCACTCATATCCGGAAAGGTTTACCATTTGTACGTGGACAATTTTTATTCAAGCGTACCACTATTTAGTCACCTGCTCGAATTACAAATTGGCGCATGTGGCACCGTGCGACCTAATCGCCGGGGCTTCCCCCAACGGCTTGTAAATTGCCGTCTTAGTCAGGGGGAGAGAGCCTGCTTGAAAACGGACAAATTGCTTGCAGTGAATTGGATGGATACACGGAATGTTTTCGCTCTGTCCTCCCTTCACGCAGACACGACAGTCCAAATTACTATGGCAACTGGTGTTATGGAGAAACCCCTCTGTGTCCACGACTATAACCTTAATATGGAAGGGGTTGACCTTAACGACCAGGTTTTGGTGCCATACTTAGTTGCCCATAAAACCAGACGCTGGTACAAAAAAGTGTCTGTTTATTTATTCCAATTGGCTATGCTGAACGCCTTTGTACTATACAGGGCGTCAGGACGAACCGGATCCTTTCGAGAATTCCAGGAAGAGATCGTCAATGCCTACCTGTACCCAGGAGGTGTTCCTGCCCAACTTCCCCTTCCAGATGCAGCGAGCTGGCTGTATGAGAGGCATTTTTCACATGTCCTCCCGCGTACCCCTACCCAAAGACGCCCCCCAAAGAAGATGTCGTGTCTGTAGCAGGCGCGGATTAAGGCATGACACCCTTTATAATTGTCCTGACCAACCTGGTCTCTGCATCGGGGAATGTTTAGAGCGCTACCACACACTAGTGGAGTATTAGTGTAGGGTACAGCACGACATAGTGTAGGGCACACTAACACAGGGTCTCGAAAGATGATCGATGGCTATTGACATTTTGAGAGACCCTAAGCTGGAAAGTTGCAGTTCACAAAAAAAAAGTGTAAAAAAAAATACAAATATTTTTTTAAAAAGTTACAAAAAAAATACAAAAAAATATAAAATAAAAAAGCCAAAAACAGTTGTCGTCTCGGTTATTTTTATGTTCTTCTACTCTTCCTACTGTACTTTTACTGTACTTTGTTTTTCTTTATTTTGTAAACCTGTTTCCCTTGCAGGTACTTGTTGGCTGCCACACTGATTTTATATATTCTGACACAAACAGCGTTTGCGCTCAGCATATAGGGATACCTCTGATGGCAGCGCTGTGGTAGGTTGATTTCCCCACTGCAGTTAAAATAACTTTAGGTATACGTGGAATATTGTCATGTATACCCGCCATTAAATAAGTGGGTTTGGATGTTTGGGCGGTTAATGGTGTGTATACTACACAATTTTCCTGTGGAGATTTCTGGTAGGTTCTCTTTTTTCGTTCAACACACAGGCTGCATGAAAAAAAAAAAAAACCTACACTATATGTCAAACAAGGACCAGCAATGTACTGGTACGTTGCTAGACTTTGAGTGGTTATACCAGGATGATGCCTGCAGATTTAGGCATCATCTTGGTATAGTTCTTTACAGCCAGCGGTCGGCTTACATGTAAAAGCAATCCTAGCGGATAATTGGCTGCTAGACTGCTTTTACAAGCAGTGGGAGGGGACTCCCCCCCCCCTCCCGCCACCTTCCGGGGTTTTTCTCGGGCTCTCCTGTCCCACCGGTTAACCCGAGTGAAGCCAGTGGTTCAATTATCTAAGCATAGAGCTGATTGGAGACGAGAATGGCTCCAATCATCTCTATGGCCTAAGATACCGGAAGCTACGAGCACTTCATGACTTCTGTTTCGCCATAAAAAAACAGCACCATTGGGAAATTGGGAAAGCATCTTATCACACCAATCTTGGTATGGTCAGATGTGTTAAGGTCAGAAGAGAGATCTAGAGTCTAAAAGACCCCAATTTTTTTTTAAAAAAAAGAGTACCTGTCACTACAGATTGCTATCATAGGGGATATTTTAATTCACTGTGATAACAATAAAATTGATTAAAAAAAAAAAAAATGAAAGAAAAGGTATCAAAATAATTTAAAAAAGCAAAATAAATAAATAAATAATTAAAAAGAAATCAAGCCCCTCTGTCCCCCCGTGCTTGCGCGTAAATGCGCACGCAAGCGTTGGTATAGTGTCATATGTAAACCACAATTGCAGCATGCATGTGAGGTATCGCCGCGAAAGCCAGGCCAAGATCAGTAATTCTTGCAATAGACCTCCTCTGTAAGTCTAAAGTGGTAACCTGTAAAGACCTTTAAAGGCTTTTAAAAATGTTCGTAGTTTGTTGCCGCTGCAAAAAAATTATTTTTTTTCGCAGAAATTGCGTTTGGAAAATCTGTGTGCAAATACCGTGTGACAAAAAAATTTGCAACATCCACCATTTTGTTCTGTAGGGCCCCTGCTTTAAAGAAATATATAATGTTTGGGGGTTCAAAGTAATTTTCTAGTAAAAAAAAAATATTTTTTCATGTAAACAAAAAGTCACAGAGCAGGCTTGGTTTTCAAGTGGTTAGAAGAGTGGGTGATGTGTGGCTAAGATTGAGCATAAAATGCCGGGACAGTTCAAACTACCCCCCAAATGACCCCTTTTTGAAAAGTAGACACCCAAAACTATTTGCTGAGAGGCATATTGAGTCCATGGAGTATTTTATATTTTGCCCTAAGTTTCGGGAAGGTGACAATTTTTTTTTTTTTGTTAATTTACACAAAGTTGTAACTAAATGATATATTGCTCATGCATGCCATGGGTATATGTGAAATGACACCCCAAAATATATTCTGCTGCTTCTCCTGAGTACAGGGATATCACATGTGTGAGACTTTTTGGGAGCCTAGCTGTGTATGGGACCCCGAAAAGCAATCACCGCCTTCAGGTTTTCTAATGGCCTAAATGGTGCATTTTACTTCCGCACTAGCTGTCACAGTTTCAGAGGCCCTGAAATTTCAAGATAGCACAAAACCCCCCCAAATAACCCCATTTTGCAAAGTAGACACTCCAAACCAATCCCCACCTTCAGGCTATCTAAGGGCGTAAATTGTTGATTTCACTCCTTACTACCTATCACGGTTTTGAAGGCCATGAAATGCCAAGATAGCACAACCCCCCCCCCCAAATTACCCCATTTTGCAAAGTAGACACTCCAAGCTATTTGCTGAGAGGCATGGTGAGTATTTTTCTGCTCTCATTTATTTTGGAAAATGAAGAAAAAACAGGAAAATGCCTTTTTTTTTTAATTTCCAAAACTTTGTGAGAAAAAGTGAGATCTGCAAAACACTCAACATGCCTCTCTGAAAATAGCTTAGGGTGTCTATTTTCCGGAGCTGTGATAGGTATTCAGGAGGGAAATTAACTGAAATTAACAATTTACGCCCTTGGAAAGCCTGAAAGTGGTGATTAGTTTTCAGGGTCCTATACTCGGCTAGACTGCAAAAAAGTCTCACACATGGGGTATCTCTGTACTCAGGGGAAGCAGCAGAATGTATTTTGGGGTGTCATTCCACATATACCCATGTCATGTGTGAGAAATGTATCTTTTAGTGACAACTTTGTGTTAAAAAAAAAGTGATTTTCCCAAAAAGTGTGGCAAAATGTAAAATATTCCATGGACTCCCCATGCCTCTCAGCAAACAGCTTGGGGTGTCTACTTTACAATATGGGGTCATTTGGGGGGGGGGGGGGGTTTGTGGTATCTTGACATTTCAGGGCCTCCTAAACCGTGACAGGTAGTCAGGAGTGAAATCAACAATTTACGCCCCCTTGGAAAGCCTGAAAGTGGTGATTGGTTTTCGGGATCCTGTACTCGGCTAGACTGCAAAAAAGTCTCACACATGGGGTATCCCCATACTCAGGAGAAGCAGCAGAATGTATTTTGGGGTATCATTTCACATATACCCATGGCATGTGTGAGCAATATATCATTTAGTGACAACTCTGTGCAAAAAAAAAACATTTTCCCGGAACTTGTGGCAAAATATAAAAAATTCCATGGACTCACCATGCATCTCAGCAAATAGCTTGGAGTGTCTACTTTGCAAAATGGGGTCAATTGGGGGAGTTTTGTGCTATCTTGAAATTTTAGGGCCTCCGAAAATGTGACAGGTAGTGCGGAGGTGAAATGCACAATTTACGTCATTAGAAAACCTGAAAGTGGTGATTGGTTTTGGGGGTCCCGTACACAGCTAGGCTTCCCAAAAAGTCTCACACATGTGGTATCCCTGTACTCAGGAGAAGCAGCAGAATGTATTTTGGGGTGTCATTCCACATATACCCCTTGGCATGTGTGAGCAATTTATCATTTAGTGACAACTTTGTGTTAAAAATAAAAATAAAAAACAAACAATTTAATTTTCCCGAAACTTGTGGCAAAATATAAAATATTCCATGGACTCTCCATGCCTCTCAGCAAATAGCTTGGGGTGTCTACTTTCCAAAATGGGGTCATTTGGGGGGGTTTGTGCTATCTTGAAATTCCAGGGCCTCCGAAACTGTGATGCGTAGTGAGGAGTAAAATCAAAAATTTACGCCATTAGAAAACCTGAAGATGGTGATTGGTTTTCTGGGTCCCGTACACAGCTAGGCTCCCAAAAAGTCTCACACATGGGGTATCCCCATACTTAAGAGAAGCAGCAGAATGTATTTTGGGGTGTCATTCCACATATACCCATGTCATGTGTGAGAAATGTATCTTTTAATGACAACTTTGTGTTAAAAAAAATGTAATTTTCCCAAAACTTGTGGCAAAATATTAAATATTCCATGGACTCACATACCTCTCAACAAACAGCTTGGGGTGTCTACTTTCCAAAATGGGGTCATTTGGGGGGGGGGGGGTTGTGGTATCTTGACATTTCAGGGCCTCCTAAACCGTGATAGGTAGTGAGAAAATGCAATGAAAAATGTACGCCCTTTGAAATTCTGAAGGTGGTGATTGGTTTTCGGGGTCCCGTACACAGCTAGGCTCCCAAAATGTCTCACATATGTGGTATCCCTGTACTCAGCAGGAGAAGCAGCAGAATATATTTTGAGGTCTAATTACACATATAACCATGGCATGCACGAGCAATATATAATTTCAATGACAACTTTGTGTAAAAATTTTTTTTTTTTTTGTCATTTTTGCAAACACCTGTGACAAAAAAAAAATGAAATATTCAATGAGCTCAACATGCCTCTCAGGACATTCCTTAGGATGTCTACTTTCCAAAAAGTGGTAATTTTTTTTTTGGGGGGGGGGGGTTGTACTGCCCTGCCATTTTAGCACTTAATGAAATGATGAAATGAATGAAAATCAGTCAGAAAGTAAAAGCTGCATAAATTCCAGTATTTACACCATAAAGTGTAGACGCTATAAATTTTGCGCAAACCAATAAAAATACGCTCATTGAGATCTTTTTGTTGTCAAAGACATGTAGCTTAATACATTTTGGCCAAAATATATGACATAAATTGAGAATCTTGGATATTTTTTAAAAGACAAAGTTGAAAATGTTTTTTTTCCTCAAAATTTTTGCTATTTTTTTATTAATATCGCAAAAAAATAAAAAGCACAGAAGTGATCAAATACCACCAAAAGAAATCTCTGTTTGTGGGGAAAAAAAAGGACGTAAATTTAGTTTGGGTACAGCATTGCATGACCGCGCAACTGTCAGTTAAAGTCACGCAGTGCCAAGATGAAAAAAGGGGCCTGGTCTTTGAGCAGCCAAATCCTCCGGGGCTTAAGTGGTTAAAAGGCGGAGGAGTGTAAGCTGGTTGAAATGCTGATTAGTGAAATAGCTGCTGCCCCAGCCGGGAGGGAAACAGTTAACCTGTTTCCTGCACTTTCCACTGAGCTCTGCCTCTCTTGTGCTGTTAATAAAAGGGGGGAGGGCTCTGCCCAGTCAGACAGTCTGCATGAGAAAGAAAGATGCAGACAAGCTACAACATGTATTCTCCAGTGGCATACAGGAAGGAGAAAAGGGGGAGCAGTTCTACCTCAGAGAGTAAGCCTTCCTGCTGCTACTTTCACCATGTTGGAGGACTATTTAAGGAAAAGCCTGTGCACTTTGTTTTAGAACTGTTATGCCAAGAGATTCCAGCAGGGCCGCCATCAGGGGGGTACAGGCAGTGCACCTTCAGAATTTGAAAATGTCAGCACTGACCCGCTGTTATGCATTTCACCAACAGCATGTCCCCTCCCCCCCTGGCGCACAAACGGGGGGAGATGGTTTGCTTTTAAAAATAGAGATGACCCACCATGATTCCATTCACTAGATCACACACTAACCCCCCGCCAGCTCGCTCCACTTTGTTTCCTGCTGAGGCGGAGCCTGCTGCTGCAAGGATAGTTACTAATCATCTAATTGGGCAGCACTCGGGCAGGGGGTGTGGTCAGCTGGTCAATGGGAGAAGTGGCCCTCTCAGGTGCATGGAGTGGATATGAGACAACAGTGTGGTCACCGACCACATATCACGGAGCTCATGCGAAGGAGGAGGTGGGGAGCGGTGTGCTGGGGAGGGATCAGAGTTGATTGGCAGCAAGAGCTCTCCCTGACATACCCCTCCAGTCATCAGCATGCAATTACAGGGCTCCCTTCCACCTCTTTTCTGCATGGATGCCCTGGCGCCCCTGCCCCTGCAGTTGCTGGTGAGTGGCCGTGTTTAAGCACATGTACTAAGTGGAATTTTATGTTACAGGTAGTGGCTGGATTACTTTGATATCTTACAATTAATGTCTCTCCCCCAAGTAACTTTACTTGTGGGTCTGCTAATTATAAAATCTGTCCAGTCATTGCTTTGTGTCTGTGGTCTTCATGCTCCCATCTACTGTAATCTCCCTTCACTATGCTTGCTGCTATACTTATAATCTATGTAAGCATTTTTCAGTCTTTTGGTCACTACAGAGTGCTGCACAAATATTCCATCAAGGATACAGAATCCCTAATATCAAGTCTGGATGACATCACTGTGATTGCCTCATGTCTAGTGGAGAGACTGTGACTCTTAGAATTGCATAGAAAATTGGTAAAATTCAGCAATCTATGTCACTCTGGATATCAGCTTTTGCTACTATAACTTTCTGATAATTTATCACTTCTATCACTGCTGCCTGGGCCCCAAAAATATTAATAAAATAACTACTGACCCTGTTCACTGCTCTACTGACATGGGATAGAGGGGGAGGAGAACATGGGATGGAGGAAGGGGGGAACATGGGATGGATGAGGGGGACATGGAATGGAGGAGGAGGAGGACATGGGATAGTGAGATGGGACTGAAGGAGGAGTATATGGGATGGAGGAGATGGGACTGGAGGAGGAAGAGGACGTGGGATAGAGAAGGAGGAGGACATGGGATGGGGGAGATGGGACTGAAGTGGGAGGACATGGGAATGAGAAGGAGGAGGACATTGGATGCAGGAGATGGGACAGGAGGAGGAGGAGGACATGGGATGGAGGAGGAGTAGGACATGGGATGGAAGAGATGGGACTAGAGGAGGACGGGGACATGGGATGGAGGAGGAGGGAGACATAGGATGGTGGAGATGGAACTTGAGGAGGACAAGGACATGGGATGGAGGAGGAGTAGTTAATGGGATGGATGGAGGAGGAGGAGGACATAAGATGGAGAGATGGGACTGAAGGAGGAGGAGTATATGGGATGGAGGAGATGGGACTGGAGGAGGAAGAGGACATGGGATAGAGAAGGAGGAGGAGGCCAAGGAATGGGGAGATGGGACTGAAGTAAGAGGACATGGGTAGGAGAAGGACATGGAATGGAGGAGGAGGATAACATGGGATGGGGTAGATGAGAATGTAAGAGGAGGACATGAGATGGGGAGATGGGACTAAAGGAGGAGGACATGGGATGGAGGAGATGGGACTGGAGGAGGAGGAGGACATGGGATGGAGGAGAACATGGGATGGCGTAGATGAGAATGCAAGAGGAGGACATGAGATGGGACTGAACGAGGAAAAGGACATGGGAAGTAGGAGGTAGACTCATTGGGATGGTCAGTGAGCAGATTTGGAGGAACAGTCAGTGGGCAGGCCCTAGAAAATGTTGGTGGTGCGGCCTGGGGGGGGGCAGGCCTAAAGCTGTGTAAGGGGCCCCAAAATTTCTGATGGCTGCCTTGGTTTCCAGTAAAGCTTTTGAAAACTTTGTCATGCCTGGTCTGAAGTTACCATGGTGGTAA
>NC_138769.1:333534094-333611594 GCF_965119305.1 Pelophylax lessonae | reverse complement strand
AGGACTATGTCACAGACTTCCGCCACCTGAGTTCTGACACCTCCTGGAACGAGGCGGCACTGCGGTATCAATTCTGTCTAGGCCTGTCTGGAGGATCTGATTTCTCAGGCCATTCAGATTGACCGTCGGCTCCGGGAACACCGCGCAGAACGGTCTCCACAACAGTTCCGGCCAACCTGGATGCTGCCACAGGTAACACCTCCGGCTCATTTTTCCTCCGCTGGGCCAGTTCCTGCCAGTCCCGCTCCTGCCGGTACCACTCCAGATGTGCCCGAACCCATGCAGATTGGGATCATACGACCAGCCCTGTCTCCAGAAGAGAGGCGCCGTCGGCAGATAGGTAACCTTTGCCTTTATTGTGGAGAGCCCGGCCATTATGTGTGATCCTGCCCTGCCAAGTTCTGTAAGTCTCTTCCTGTACCTCCACCCAGTTGTATGGCATCTGTTGTCAATACCTCCCACTTAGCTTTCCCTGTGTCGTTACAGCTTCCGGAAGGTCCCGTCCATGTTACAGCGATCGTTGATTCAGGAGCCTGCAGCTGCTTCATTGACCGTACCTTGGCTGCCCAACAAGGCATACCTCTCCAGCCTAAGACCCAAGGCCTCACCATCTTTTTGGCCGATGGATCCCACATCAAATCCGGACCCTTGACCCAGGAAACTCCTCCTCTCCCTATGGTCTCCTCTTGTGGCCACACAGAGATGATAAGCCTAGACGTTATTCCCCGTTATCCTGGGCTTACCATGGTTGCGGGCACACAACCCACAAGTTAATTGGACCACAGGAACCATCAAGTTCCCATCACCATACTGTAGGAACTCCTGCCTACCCAGACCACCTAAGTTTTCCAAAACTATACTCTGCCTTGAATCAGAGCCTGACCTACGCTCTGTTGTGCCCCAAGCCTACCACGACTTTCTGGACATTTTCAGTAAACGGGGAGCTGAGACCTTGCCCCCTCATCGTCCATACGATTGCCCTATCGAACTGCTTCCTGGGGCTGAAATCCCGTTCGGCTGGATTTATCCTTTATCCGAACGTGAGTTGGAGGTGCCGAAGGATTATGTGGATGAAAGTCTAAGGAAGGGCTTCATCCGTCTATCCACTTCCCCGGCAGGGGCAGGTATTTTCTTTGTAGAAATAAAGGACCACTCCCTCCGGCCCTGAATCGACTACAGGGATCTAAACAAGATCACCATTAAGAACCACTACCCCCTTCCTCTGGTTCCTGAGCTTTTTCAGAGGCTCAGGTCTGCCACCCTGTTTACAAAATTGGATCTTCGTGGGGCCTATTACCTAGTCCGCATCTGAGAGGGGGATGAGTGGAAGACGGCTTTCCGCACCCGATTCAGACATTTCGAATATCTAGTGATGCCGTTCGGCCTCTGTAATGCTCCTGCTACGTTCCAACATTTTGTGAACGACATTTTTAGGGACTGGCTGGACATTTTTGTCATTGTATACCTGGATGACATCCTGATCTTTTCGGCATCCCTTGAGCAACACCACGAGCATGTCCAAAATGTTCTCGGCCGTCTCAGCCAGCATGGTCTCTATGTAAAAGCTGAAAAATGCGACTTTGAGCAAAGCAGCATTCCATTTCTGGGGTTGATCATTTCCATGGAGGGAATAAAAATGGACCCCCAGCAGTGGCGGCCCGTGCATAGGGGGCGCCAGGGCTCCGCCCCCCTACCCCTAAAAAAAAAAAAAAAAAAAAGAGAAAACGAACAAATAAAGTTTTGAAAAAAAAAAATTACAAAACGAACAAATAAAGTTTTGAAAAAAAAAATTGTGTTCGCCGCTACACCGGCCTATGTGGTGGCTATGGGGAGGGGGGGTAGGGTTTACGACCCAGAAGAGGCGCCGATTGGCTGCCTTCTGGGGGCGTAACCTGGGCGCAAGTCATTGCGCTTGGGCACCCCCACTTTCCTGATATCCTGGCTGTGATTGGTCCAGTCTACAGCCTGGACCAATCATCATCCAGGACATCCCATGGCCCCATGCTGATCCTCCTTGTCTGCTCATCTGCCTTCGGACCTTGACAAGTCCTCCCCTGGTGGGGCGACCCTGGGGACCGCAACCTGGTATTCACCCGCAGCTAAATCTATCCTCATCAGCAGAGGCTCTGGTGAAGACCGGCGGATACTTAGATTCCGCACCTCAGGTTAGCCTGTGCTACTCACCTCGGGGGTTCCCATCCAAGCTCCGCCCACTGGCAATCGGTAGGCCTTCCTCTACATGACCGACTCCTACTAGTATTATAACAGCTGCATTTGATGGCCAATGGCGAGGCTGCATTTTAGAGATCGACCGATTATCGGCAACACATATATATCGAGGGCTGATATGCACTTTCCCCGGCATATCGGAATCGGCCCCGGCGGTTACCGATATTGCCGTGACGTCATCGCATATGTTGCGCCACGCGTCTCCGTGCACTGAGAGTCCGGAACAGCTTCTGCGGCCTTCTTAGGGCGCCTCCCTCAGCCTCGTTTTGGTGTCTCATAGTGTGCATGGTGTGTTTTCCAACCATGGCGGACACATACCGGAGTCTCTGCACACTGCACATTGTCGGGACAATGTTACATGCCACTTCATTGACAGCGGATGGACAAGAAGGCATTTGGTGTTGAATACAAAAGTGATACAAGGATCCCACACTGGGGAGTACATTAGAAAAATGTTTCTAGGCATGCTAGAAGAATAGGGAATCACCAAAGACCGAGTGATGCTTGTGCTTCGAGACAGTGGAGCGAACATGGTGAAAGGAATGAGACTTGCTGAAGTGTCAGACCTCACACACCCTCCAACTTGTGGTAAATGATGGTCTGTCAAACCAGAAAGCTTTGCTTGACATAATTAGCATGCTGAAGAAGTACGCAGGCCATTTCTACCATTCTATCCTTGCCAAGCAGCGACTGAGGTGCATTCAGGAAGACCTTGGCCTACCCAAAAACAACTTGATTCAGACTGTTCCAACACAATGGAACTCAACGCTTCCGCTGCAGTCAGTGCAAAACTTCTAGAAAAAAAGCTAGACAGTGGATTGGAGTCAGTGCCAGTGGACTAGTGCTGCAGTAGTGTGCCACTCACTGCTGCAATAGTTTTAAATCACTACTGCAGTCAATGCAGTAGTGATTTAAAATTATTGCAGTGAGTGAGTGTACTACTGCAGCAGTAGTCCACTAACTCCCCACTGTCTAGCTTTTTTTTCTAGCAGTTTTGCACTGACTGCAGTAACAGTTAGTGATTTAAAATCATTGCAGTGAGTGCACTACTGCAGCAGTAGTCCAACGACTCCTCCAATCCACTGTCTAGCTGTTTGTTGTTGTCTAGCTTTTTTTTGTAGCAGTTTAATTTGCACTGACTGCAGTAGTGATTTAAAAAATCATTGCAGTGAGTGAGTGCACTACTGCAGCAGTAGCCCACTGACTCCTCCCTCCAATCCACTGTCTAACTGTTTGTTGTTGTCTAGCTTTTTTTCTAGCAGTTTAATTTGCACTGACTGCAGTGTTAAAAATGTTAATAAATAAACATTAACATGTTCAGTAACAGATTTGTGTCAAAATTTGTGTTTATTTTGCAAAACTTTAAATGTTCAAAACATCGACGCATATCGGCCAATACCGATATGCATTGGCAAAAATATCGGTATTGGCAACGAAAAACCGATATCGGACGATCACTACTACATTTGATGGGCACTGGTGAGGCTGCATTGATGGGTTCAGCAAAGTGTTGCATGCAAAATAGTAGCAGTCATTAAAAAGGTGGGGTATACATGGTAATGGCAGGGGGAGGGGGGGGGGGGGGTTTGGTCAGCAAAAGGAAGTTTTGCCTAGGGTGTCAAAAATCCTTGCACAGCCCTTCTGCCAATGTGCTATATACTGGGTGTCCAGTTCGCCCCTATATCTTTAGGAGGGATGGGCTCCCTCCAGGCTTACCTCTGCCTATCTATTATAATGCATGGGCTTCTACTATGGAGTCTCCTAAAATTTTGATTTAGGAGTGTGGATAATACTGGGGTGCCGTGAAGTGGCTCTAAAGCTTACCCATGTATTTGCGAATGTGTGCAAACTAAATCCCTGTTTTTAACTGCTTGCCCTCCGGAAGATTTACCCCCCTTCATGACCAGACCATTTTTAGGGATAAAAGGCACTGTGTTACTTTCACTAACATATACAGGGTAATGCGAAGCTGTACCCAAATAAAATGTATGTCCTTTTTTTCCCACAAATAGAGCTTTCTTTTGGTGGTATTTGATCACCTCTGCAGTTTTATTTTTTGCGCTATAAACAAAAAAAGATCGACAATTTTGGGGGGGAAAAAAGCAATATTTTTTACTTTTTGCTATAATACACATTCAATAAACGAAATTGAAAAAAATCTAATTTCTTCATTAATTTAGGCCAATATGTATTCTGCTACATATTTTTGGTAAAAAAATTCCCAATAAGCGTATATTGATTGGTTTGCTTGCGCAAAAGTTATAGTACCTACAAACTTCGGGATAATGGGATTTTTGACTTACCGTAAAATCCATTTCTCTGATGTTCATTGACGGACACAGCTCAGCTCCTGATCTTCTTAACCATTGGGTTATACTGCCCCCTGCAGGAGTAGGCAGAAAAAAAGCTTGACTATGCCTATGGGCAGCCCCAGGGGGTATACTCCCACTCTCAGCTAAAGGGGCTCAGTTTTGTTACAAGAAGAAATCTACTCCACAGAGAGTTGGGTGCTGTGTCCGTCAATGAACATCAGAGAAATGGATTTTACAGTTAGTCAAAAATCCCATTTTCTCTTTCGTTCATTGACAGACACAGCTCCTGATCTTCTTAACCAATGGGACGCCCCAAAGCAGTGTTAAACATGAGGGGTGGGAACAGCAGAAAAAAATCTCAAGGCTAAACCATAGCCAATCAGGTAACAGGAGCTCAACCAAAAACAACTGGAGCTTACCTTGAAAAAGAAAAAAATAATACACCCTCAAAGAGGACGAGGTCCTCTAAACAGCCTGCAAAACCCTGCGGCCAAAGGAAGCATCCACAGATGCCAACACATCCATTTATAAGATTTTGTGAAAGTGTACACAGACGACCAGTTAGTTAGCTGCCTTGCAAACCTGCGGCACCGATGCCTGATGGTGGAAAGCCTAGAAGGCGCTAAGCGCCTGAGTAGAAAGGAGAAAACCTGACCCTTAATTGAATAGGTCTGAATCACCATCTGTCTGATCCATCTGGAAAATGGTCGCAGTAGAAGCGGTCAACCGCTTCCGAGGTCTATCCATGAGCACAAATGGCGAGTCTGACTTCTTGAAGGACTCCATAGCAACCAAGTACACTCGAATTGCCCGAACCGCATCTAGAGAATGCAAGGCAATTTCTGTAGAATGTTTTGGGCTGGGACACAGAGAAAGCAACACAATGTCTTCATTCAACTGGAAATCAGTGACTACCTTTGGAAGGAACAACAAACAGGGGCGAAGAAACACCTTTTCACTGTGAACCACCAAGGAAGTAGAACGACAAGACAACGCCGCCAGTTCCGATACTCTGCGCACAGAAGTGATTGCCACAAAAAAGGGCCACCTCCAGGGACAGCGTAAGCAGGGGAATCTCCCTAAGTGTTTCAAAGGGAGGTTTCTGAAGGACTGACTGCACCAAATTGAGGTCCCATGGCGGCACTGAAGACTAGACTGGAGGAACCAAAAAGTCAAACTCCCTGGAAAAAAAGGTACACTCCAAGGAGAATGTGGCCAAGGGTCATTGAAAGAAGACCGCCAAGGCTGACACCTGGCCCTTGATGGTACTCAAGGCCAGGCACTGCTCAACCCCCCATTGGAGGAAGGTCAAGATCTGAGCCACCAAGAAAGTGCGAGGATGAACCCCCATGGTATGCCTTCCCAATCCCCCCCCCCCGTGTGTGCCGTCCTGACACCCCATGGTATGCCCTCCCAACCTCTCCTACCCAGTGTGTGCCCTCCTGACACCCCATGGTATGCCCTCCCAACCCCCCCAGTGTGTGCCCTCCTGACACCCCATGGTATGCCCTCCCAACCCCCCCCAATGTGTGCCCTCCTGACACCCCATGGTATAACCTCCCAACCCCCCCAGTGTGTGCCTTCCTGACACCCCATGGTATGCCCTCCCAACCCCCCCCCCCCCAGTGTGTGCCCTCCCAGCCACTGATGTGTGCCCTCCCGACACCCAGTGTGTGGCCTCCTGACCCTCCCCCACAGTGTATAACTTCCCGCCCCCCCTGGTGTGTGCCCTTCAAACCCCCCCAATATGTGCCCTCCTGACCTCCACGGTGTGTGCCCCTGTTCTCTGCCCTATTCTCTGTACACCGCCCTACAGCCTACTGACCACTCTACCCTGCCCTACAATCAACTGACCCCTATACACTGCCCTAAATGCTACTGACGTCTCTACACCGCCCTAAAAACTACTAACCCCTATACACTGTCCTACATGCTACTGACCTCTGTACACCTCACAGCCTTTACACATAGACACTTGACAGGATATTGAATGGGGAACTTAGCTACCAACTATGACAATGTTCCCTGGACCATGTGGAACTGGAAACCTCCTCCCCTGCCTAAAAGACTAGCTTATGTTGTTGTCAGTTTCCAGTGATTAGAAAGGTATTTCCTATTGCTAAGGCTGTGCTGGTGCTCCACCAAGGTAGGTAAATTCCTTGCTTTGCTGGACAGAAACATGGGAAGGTTAAGAGAAGAAACAAACTTTCAAAACAAAAACTACACTATGCGCTGATCTTCCATGACTCATTTATGCTGGTATATAAAATCTTTTAAGTGCCCGAGGGGTTAAATCACACTCGGCCACTGATTATCCTTTATCCTTACATCACAAGCCACCCCCCCCCCCCCACAGTTAGGATCACGCCCCTAGGGATACATTTAACCCACTGATCACCAATAAAGTTAACCCCTTCCCTGTCAGTGTCATTTTTACAGTAACAGTGCATATTTATAGCACTGATTACTGTAGTAATGTCACTGGTACCCCCAAAAGTGTCAAAAATGTCAGTCAAGGGTCCGATCTGTCCGCCGCAATGTCGCAGTCCCGCTAAAAAAAAATCGCAGATAGCCGCCATTACTAGTTAAAAAAAAAAAACAATAAAAATGACAAATCTTTCCCTTAGTTATTAAACGCAATAACTTTTGCGCAAACCAATCAAAATACGCTTATTGCGATTTTTATTACCAAAAATATGTAGCAGAAAACAAATTGGCCTAAAATGTTAAAAAATTTTGATTTTAAAAATCAGTAAAAATCAAGTAAAAATCGCACAGGTGATCAAATACCACCAGAAGAAAGCTCTGTTTGTGTCAAGAAACGCCCTGCAGCTCACAATCCCCCAAAAATGGGAGGTAGATGTATAAAGTGAGCGCACATCTAGGCAGAGGCGTAATTAGAACCTTCAGGGCCCCAGTGTAAGAAACTGTGAAGGGCCCCCCTGACTCCCCCCCCCCCCCTTTTTCAAAAAATCATGATTTTTACTCCCATTGCGGTACCTTTTATTGTGGTCCTGCAGGTTCACATGCATAGTTGCCAACATTTCAAAAAGTTTCATTGCTAGATCCCTGGTGACTAGAAACCGCCCTTTTAACCCTTAGCCCTAACCCTTTCAGATCTGTGTTGGGAGTACATGATTAACCATTTCATTGATAGCAGATCCCTAGTGGAAATGCATGAAATTTCCACCAGGAATCTATTAGCAATGAAATAGTTAATCATACACTTCCAACACAGATGTTTCTGACCCCCTGCTGAGCCCCCACAACTTCTTCCCCATATATTTTTTCTTTGCGGCGGATGGTCCTGACTCCTCTTCTCATTCTCTGTACTTTACAGCTCCAAGTTCTGTATGTTGGGCCCCTGATATATTTCCATCATTGCTCATGAGTTGTCACCATTGCCTGTGAGTTGTTACCCTTGGCCATGTATCCTCATTTTTCTCCCTGTGTTGTCACCTCTACAAATGCATTTCCACCATTGCTTGTGTGTTGTCACTGTTTTCCACATCACCCATACCCAAGTATTTCCACTTTCGCTCATGTGTTGTCACCATTGCTTGCAAGTTGTTAACCCTGCCCGTGTATTTTCTCCACTGCCCATGTGTTTTCACTAATGTCTGCATGTTGCCACCCTGCCCATGTCTTATCACCATTGCCCATGTTTTGTCACTGTTGTCACCCCCACTGATGTATCTCCACCATTGCCTTCGATTCACTGTTGTCTGTGTGTTCTCACCCTTGGCTATGTGCTGTCCATGTTCTATCTGTGTCACTGTTTCCCACATTATGTCACCCCTGCCCATGCGTTGTTACTCCTACTAATTTTATCACCATTGTCCATGTGCTGTCACCCCTGTCTGTGTATTTTCTCCTTTGCCCATGTGTTGTAACTATTGCCTGAATGTAGTCCCCCCCCTCCCTCTCTCATGCTCTCTGGTTATGCAGACCCCCGACTATACCATCCTCCCTCACCTTGCCGCCTCCTGTCCTCTGGCCCCTCCAGTGGTAAAACCCAAATCAGGCTCGCCCAGGACCTGCCCTCATCTCCGTTACTCCATTATTCTGTCCCCCCTGTATATGAACATCCATACACAGACCTCAGTTTACCAGCGCAGCTCTTTCAGTATGATGTCTTTCCTCCACATCTCCTCCTCCTGTGTGTGTGTACAATGGAACATAGGAGCCGAGTAGGAGGAGCCGGATTCAGTGAGGTTTTTGTGCTAGCAGTCGGCAATGAGACATACCAGCTGCTATGGAGGGGGGATCTCCGATGTGGGAGCCTGGGCACCCTGCATACTAGCGCACCCGGTTAGGCAAGTAACTGGAGCCCAGTGCCAGGAATTGTTCCAGGATTCAGCACAGTGCCTTATGCTGGCGACCTGGCGCCAGCTCTGGCCCCCCCCCCCACAGTGGTGGAATGCCAGGGCCGGTTGCAAGTGTGACCTTTGCGACCCTGGTAATTCTGCCACTGCATCTAGGGATAACCATAAGTAGCTTGATTCCCATAATGTTGCAGACTCTCAAAAACGTGAGATGATTCTCTAATGTGGGCAGAAAGAGACTTAATAGGTTGAAGGAATATTTTCAAGTACTGTGGTATCTTACTGGTGACACTGTCCATGCTTGCCATAATGGGTCTATCCAGGGGACAAGTCAGACTTTTATAGACTTTTGGTATATGGTAGAAGTTGGGTATTTTATAGTAAATATTGATGAAAAAGGACTTCTAAGATTTGGTAATTATGCCTCGTTATAATATCATGAAACTCGCACCAGTCGCAAGAAATCACGGAGCCAGTGTAGTCACTGACAAATTAGCCCACAGTCCAATTAACCCTATATTAGCTGGTGCAACATATGTGGCATATAATAAACATGCGCATCACAGCACCAATAAAATTAGGATCGTGGGGCAGATATGCATCTGCATCAAGGACTCCATGGTGCTGCAGTAATTGGAAAAGATTTCGGACCACCTACTAGGTTTAATAGCAATAATCCATAACTTATATATATGCAATATACTTACAAACATATGATAGAAAATTATTGTACATCACATCACGTGCACATATCATAATCCAATATCATAAACCAATCAGTACAAGGTTTTTAAATAGAATAAAATAAAATGGGATGAAATAAAATATTATATTGGCAGACGGGATCCAGACAAGAGTACAGGAACCATTATCAGTGCAGACACAGTGGGCCACCATTAAGTCAACTCCCTAACAGATGGAGACACACCATGGCCAAAGCCCACTGACACTCAATTGGCACCAATGCTTCCTCCCCTTGGTCTGTCTATCATAATACTAAAACAATCATTGGGCAATCAACCACCCCTAAACATTGGCGGTGCTCCAGGGATTGACTAAAACCACACACCACAAGTATTAAAAAGTAAATAAACAATAAAATAATCATGCATGAGCTAACAGGTTATTAGCACCCCCAATAATATTAGTTACCAACACATGAATAGCCTATGGAAAATAGGGCATTACTTCAAACTTAAATGATACAGGCCAATATCGTAAATATACCAGAAGCATATATATACAGTGGGTACGGAAAGTATTCAGACCCCCTTAAATTTTTCACTCTTTGTTATATTGCAGCCATTTGCTAAAATCATTTAAGTTCATTCTTCTTCCTCATGAATGTACACATAGCACCCCATACTGACAGAAAAACACAGAATTGTTGACATTGTTGCATATTTATTAAAAAAGAAAAACTGGAATATCACATGGTCCTAAGTATTCAGACCCTTTGCTCAGTATTTAGTAGAAGCCCCCTTTTGATCTAATACAGCCAGGAGTCTTTTTGGGAAAGATGCAACAAGTCTTTCACACCTGGATTTGGGGATCCTCTGCCATTCCTCCTTGCAGATCCTCTCCAGTTCTGTCAGGTTGGATGGTAAACGTTGGTGGACAGCCATTTTTAGGTCTCTCCAGAGATGCTCAATTGGGTTTAAGTCAGGGCTCTGGCTGGGCCATTAAAGAACAGTCACGGAGTTGTTGTGAAGCCACTCCTTCGTTATTTTAGCTGTGTGCTTAGGGTCATTGTCTTGTTGGAAGGTAAACCTTTGGCCCAGTCTGAGGTCCAGAGCACTCTGGAGAAGGTTTTTGTCCAGGATATCCCTGTACTTGGCCGCATTCATCTTTCCCTCGATTGCAACCAGTCGTCCTGTCCCTGCAGCTGAAAAACACCCCCACAGCATGATGCTGCCACCATCATGCTTCACTGTTGAGACTATATTGGACAGGTGATAAGCAGTGCCTGGTTTTCTCCACACATATCGCTTAGAATTAAGGCCAAAAAGTTCTATTTTGGTCTCATCAGACCAGAGAATCTTATTTCTCACCATCTTGGAGTCCTTCAGGTGTTTTTTAGCAAACTCCATGCGGGCTTTCATGTGTCTTACACTGAGGAGAGGCTTCCGTCGGGCCACTCTGCCATAAAGCCCCGACTGGTGGAGGGCTGCAGTGATGGTTGACTTTCTACAACTTTCTCCCATCTCCTGACTGCATCTCTGGAGCTCAGCCACAGTGATCTTTGGGTTCTTCTTTACCTCTCTCACCAAGGCACTTCTCCCCCGATAGCTCAGTTTGGCCGGACGGCCAGCTCTAGGAAGGGTTCTGGTCGTCCCAAATGTCTTCCATTTGAGGATTATGGAGGCCACTGTGCTCTTAGGAACCTTAAGTGCAGCAGAAATCTTTTTGTAACCTTGGCCAGATCTGTGCCTTGCCACAATTCTGTCTCTGAGCTCTTCAGGCAGTTCCTTTGACCTCATGATTCTCATTTGCTCTGACATGCATTGTGATCTGGAAGGTCTTATATAGACAGGTGTGTGGCTTTCCTAATCAAGTCCAATCAGTATAATCAAACACAGCTGGACTCAAATGAAGGTGTAGAACCATCTCAAGGATGATCAGAAGAAATGGAAAGCACCGGAGTTAAATATATGAGTGTCACAGCAAAGGGTCTGAATACTTAGGACCATGTGATATTTCAGTTTTTCTTTTTTAATAAATCTGCAACAATGTCAACAATTCTGAGTTTTTCTGTCAGTATGGGGTGCTATGTGTACATTCATGAGGAAGAAGAATGAACTTAAATGATTTTAGCAAATGGCTGCAATATAACAAAGAGTGAAAAATTTAAGGGGTCTGAATACTTTCCGTACCCACTGTATATATATATATATATATATATATATATATATATACAGCCAGTATGCAAAAAGGGGAGTACTACTTTAAAGTTATGCCATCATCAGCATTAGGATGTTACAGGTCACTGATGAAACCATTAAGGTCCAATTCGATATTGAGACCCTTTTTGCATACTGGTTGTATGTATATGTATATATATATATATATATATATATGCTTCTGGTATATTTATGATATTGGCCTGTATCGTTTAAGTTTGAAGTAATACCCTACCTTGCATAGGTCATTTATGTGTTGGTAACCAATATTATTGGGGGTGCTAATAATCTGTGTTAGCTCATGCATGATTATTTTATTGTTTATTTACTTTTTAATACCTGTGGTGTGTGGTTTTAGTCAATCCCTGGAGCACCACCAATGTTTAGGGGTGGTTGATGGCCCAATGATTGTTTTAGTATTATGATTGACAGACCAAGGGGAGGGGGCATTGGTGCCAATTGAGTGTCAGTGGGCTTTGGCCACGGTGTCTCTCCATTTGTTAGGGGATTGACTTGATGGTGGCCCACTGTGTCCGCACTGATAATGGTTCCTGTTCTTTTGTCTGGATCCTGTCTGCCAATATAATAAAATATAATATTTTATTTCATCCCATTTTATTTTATTTAAAATCATTTAAAAACCTTGTACTGATAGGTTTATGATATGTGCACGTGATGTGATGTACAATAATTTTCTATTACATGTTTGTAAGTATATTGCATATATATAAGTTATGGAATACTGCTATTAAACCTAGTAGGTGGTCTGAAAACGTTTTCAATTACTGCAGCACCATGAAGTCCTTGATGCGGATGGATATCTGCCCCACGATTCTAATTTTCTTGGTGCTGTGATGCGCATGTTTATTATATGCCACATATGTTGCACAAGCTAATATAGGGTTAATGAGACTGTGGGCTAATTTGTCTGTGTCTACACTGGCTCCGTGATGCTGCGGCTGGTGGGAGTCTGTATGATGAGAGCCTAAGTCCCGCCTATGCTCGTTTGCATAGGGCAGGTGTTACTTACTATATATCGGACTGCTGTGCTGTGTGGTCACACCCCCAATGACGAATTTGCATATGACAAAACGCTTCCGGGCGTGACCATACGGCGTCCACTTCCTAGTTACCAGAGAGCTGTGAGTGTTTCCAACCATCGCTTTTTACCAGCATGGAGCTGGTAGGAGGATCAATGGCGGCCACATCTCTTGGATTGTGACATCTAGATGCGATCTGTACTTTTGTTTTAAAGTGAGTGCAATGTACAGTATGTTACTTTTATTTAATAATCCTGATTCAAAAACGTTATCACGCTAGTGGAGGCTTCCGTTTATACCCCTTACATGCAAGTGCATGAGGAGTTATTGGATCAAAGGAATAGCTGACGTTTTGAGAGGAGTATTTGGTCTAGCCACATGATTATTTGCCTTATCCATGCAAGTGGGTAGGCAACTATATTTCTGACACGGTGGTGGCGAGGTGTGTTGGTGATTCTATAAAGACACAAGTACAGTACCTCTCAATCGGACAGTTTTTGGACTTTTATTGATGGATTTTTAAGCCATTAGCAGATGAGCTGTGTGGTTTGTTTGCATCAATTATTACTTGCATGCATCTCTATAGAGGTGTAATGGGATTTTATGTTATCCTTGTAGTTTTGCGCTAATGAAGTTTTGTAATGTGTTCTGTATTGTAACAATTTTATGAAATTTCATATTCTATATTCTTTTTTACAAGTAGCAGCATTTTACTTGTTATTTACATCATACCCCTGAGCGCATAGGTTCACTATATATTTACCACCGTGTGTGGATTTGTAGGTGATTTTGCTGCAAAACCTAAAATGTGGTGGGCTCAGAAAGTAACTTTTTGGCTTCTTTGAGATAATCCTTTTTGTCCTGGACCACTCTTTCTCCACCCTTGTTCACCATACATATAACAATTTTAATATTCCTCTCCAAGGCTATTTTCTCAGCTTTGGTAAAATTATCTCTACTCACCTTCCCCTGGGGACAATTAAATGACTTCTTAATGTCTGCATACATCACGGCATAATAGGTTTTATTAAATTTACTTTTAACATGGTGAGGATAAAAAGCTGATTTCGGGCAGAAACGACCGGAAATAATGTTGAATAACAATTAATATTTGTAATGTTTATTTTTAATTTTCAACCTAGATCACAGACCATTATTAATTTGTATTGGTATGAATTTACTAGGTTGCTTTTTAGAACCCACTGTCTCTACTTTTAGAGTAAGTGGCATCTAGCTTGCCCTTTCCGGGTTGCGTCTCCTAAGGTGTGTGGAGGAGACTGGTTGTCTATATAAATACAAACAAGTGGCCACTGTCTCCACCTATAACTGGTCTTTGCTGCAAGGAGCAGTGGAAGGGCGACACATGTCAAACAAAACCAACAAAATTTCCAAGCTCAACTTAATAACCAGCCTGTGATCAATCAAACTGACCTGTCTAAGAATATGCGGGGCTTAGTCTGTACAAATTGGCAAATAAATGCGTAAGCTACAGGCCCCGTAAAGCCACCCCATTTTCTGTGGTCCTAATTCTAACTTCTGAGAGTCTCCACAATGGAAGTGCATGCATTTTAATAGATAGGCAGAGGGCAGGTGAGCCTTGAAGGAGCCCACCCCTCCTTAAAGGCACACTAAACACCCAGCACATAGCCCTATGGCAGCAAAGGTGTCAGTGCATTGCCTAACAAATATATTCAAAATACAAACAGGTGGCAACTGCCCCAACTTTTGAAATTTGATAAAGGAGGAACAAATCTCCGAAAGATGTTATCCTAGCAACTACATCCAGCATCTTCCCCCCTCCTGCCGAGGGTTTTCTCCCGTGTCGGCAGCTTCTTGGAAGTTACACCTTTGTGAGCCCAATTGCCCACACAGGTTTCCTCCATGGATGGAGGGAGACAACCAAGAGAAGTGGTCAAAGCTTCATGGACATGCCTGTATTCTCGTCACAAAATGTGAGTGTATATGCTGAAGATTTCAACTCTTTTAATAAACGATTTTACATTAGGGCGATCCCACACGCTTTCCTTTTTTGCTGTTGCCAGGTTGGGAGAAGGAGCATGCTAGTTCTAGGTCGACAGGATATCGTGCTGGAGAGGTCTCGAATAAAATTGGGAAAACAGAACAGCCTTAAAAGAAGCTACACCGAGGCCAACAATTCGCATAGAGAATCTCATTGTGGAATGTTTCTGTGATCCCAATTTCTGAGCATAGGCTCTGAAGGAGCATTTTCTTCTCTGGAAGGACCCAAGTATTTCTGGCAAGGAAAATGCTGGAGAGATTTTTGTTTTTAATTGACCACTAAACTGAAAGCCTGGAGCATTCAAATTCTTCTATGGATGTTTTACTGTCAAAAGACAGATAAGTTCTTCAGAAGATTGTCTAGATAACCTTTGACCAGGAGGCCCTGAGTTTCTAAAAGACCTAGGGCTTTTGTGAATACTCTGAAGCAGGAGGATAGGCCAAAAGGCAGTGTGACAAACTGAAAATGATTGTTTTCAATGCTAATCGCGGGAAACGCTGATGAGATGGATAAATTGGAATATGCAGATAGGAATCTTGGAAGTCTACAAATGCCAGGCATTTCCTTCGACTCAGAGAAGCAATAAACTGACCTAACAGATTCTATGCACAATATTGAAGGTTTTTGTTGAGGAATTTTAGGTCCAGAAGAGAAATAATGCCCCTGTTGGGCTTGGTTCCATAACCAGGTTTTAGTAGAATCCTTTGAAGCTGTCTTGTGACCATGCTGGCATTTGCACAATGACTGCCTGACACAAGAGCTGGTTCAGGGCATTCTGCATATCTACCTTTGGGCAGTTTTTGGTTTATTTGAAAAAAAAAAAAAAAAGGAAGCGGTGAAGTGGTAGAGTTTTAAACTCTATTTTGTACTTTTTTAAAACCACTGATTGCACCCACAGGTCTGGGACATTTGTAAACCAGAGAGAGGCAAACCATAACCAATATCCCCCACTCGTAGGCATGAGAACGTTCCTTTATTGCAAAAAGAGCTTTGGGGGAAGCTTATTAGCCTGGGTGGCCAAGCCTTTCGCCAAAATGGACTGCTTGGATTTTGAAGTTGAAGCCTAGTTAGAGTGGACAGACGCTCTGCGTTTAGAGGATTTAGGGCAGCTAAGGAAGGTGGCTTTGGGACTTTCCGCTGTGAAAGTAGAACCTTCCCACCTGTAACCTCTTTAACAAACTGGTCAAGTGTCTCACCAGACATCTTTTTGGAAAAATCATATGTGCGAGACACCTTTTGCAGGTAGCTTCAGCTATCCAAGCTTTTAGTCAAAAATTCTGCACGTGAATGAAGATCAGAGCTATTGTAAAAATTTGTCACAGGACAAGTTCTAGGGAAAAGCAGAGCAGAAGGTAATTGCTCTAGAAGGACAAGAATATGAAATGCAGGGTCATGTCAGGTTTTTTTTTTTCCCTAGTCCCACTAGCTGCAGCTTGACATTCTGTAACTGTAGCAAGAGCTGGTTGCAGGACTGGGCCTGCAAGATTATGGACAACCTTTACCTTTAGGAGCATCTCAAAGTTTCTATCTGCAGAATCTTTGAAAGAAGGTACCCCTTTAACAGGAACAGTAAGATGTTTGTCTAGGACAGAAACAACTACAGGAATAGCCCACATCGCAAATTTTTCCACTGGATAGAGTTCGTAAAGGATTTTGGGGGGTGAAAATTGTTGAAGGGGTGGCCCCATTGATCAAACTGCACATTCTTTCTCTTCATGAACAAGGGATGTTTTGTCTCAGAGGAGTGCCAGGTTGCACAATAGTAAGGCTTTTAAAGAAAGAGGCCAAAGCAACAAGCTTTTAACATTAGCAAGCATATTGCACAAAGCTCTCTCTTCAATACAGTAACAACCTAGGAAGGGAAAAGCTGCCGCATCTTCCTGCAGTACTGCATCAATATCCTCTTCTTTCCCTTCTGCGTCAGGCTTGTCTAGAACCAGAACATCAGGATCTGATTCCAGTTGAGAAACAGAATTAGAAGTGTGGTGTCTTTGGAATTGGAGGGCCGTAATCTGAGGAAATGTGACAGATACAGAGAATTCTGCTTTAGCCCAAATGACTGCTTGTTGTATGCCTGAAATAAAGCTAGAATGGAATGCTGATCCACTGCAATTGACACATCATCACTCTGAGGTTTGAGTGTTGTGTGGGCCTTCAGAACAGTGAATATCCCCCTGCAAGGTACTCATGGAATAGGGTGCAGAGTATAATGTAAACATGCCCATGAGGCGTACATGGCAACCCAGGTGGAGAGCGTTCCTGTAAAGAACCCTTGTGGTGAAAGGCAAGGAGGAAGCACCTAAGTACCTTATGAGGACTTTGGGCTGAAGTGGTGGTAAAGTGTGGGACTAGTGGTGTGATGCAACACCTGGTTATCTATCCGAGACTGATTTGAGTGGTAGAATTTTAACACCAAGTTTGAAAAATTTACTCTGCAAGGTGATTACAAACCAAACATAATTCTATCCTTTACAGCAACAGGATACAGGGTGACCCAGTTTTACTTGCCTATGATACTGGACAGGCTTTACCGGTCATGGTGGGCATACCTCAGAATAGGTCATCTGGACTAGATTCCAAAGTGATGAATCAAGGCCCTGATTCTCTATAACATCCTGCGACTAACAGATAGTGTTGCACAAAGCACCAATGTGAAGGCCCATGAAGGCTTCAGTGCCCGAAGCAACATCACATGCCATCCCAGTGTGGGCTCCAGCTCCCAAGGTTTTAAAATGGTTACGACAATTCTAGATACACTACTTCCATGCTAGCATAAGGCAAGAGCTTGATTAAAGAATAATAGATAAAATGATAAAAGAAAATAAAGTAGTTAACCACTTAAGCCCCGGAGGATTTTCCTGCTCAAAGACCAGGGCCTATTTTGCGATTCGGCACTGCATGACTTTACAATTGCGCGGTCGTGCGGCGCTGTACCCAAATGAAATTGACGTCTTTTTCCCCCCCCCCACAAACAAAGCTTTCTTTTGGTGGTAATTGATCACCTTTTTGCGCTATGAACAAAAAAAGAGCAACAATTTTGAAAAAATAACACTATTTTTCACATTTTTTTTTTTATATGAAATCCCCCCCCCCCAAAAAAAATGTAAAAAAAAAAAAAAAAAAAATCGCAATAAGCGTATTTTGATTGGTTTGCGCAAAAGTTATTGCGTTTACTAAGGGAAAGATTTATGTAAATTTTTTTTAACTAGTAATGGCGGCCATCTGCAATTTTTTTTTTTGCAGGACCGTGACATTGCAGCGGACAGATCGGACCCCTGACTAACATTTTTAATACTTTTGGGGGGTACCAGTGACATTACTACAGTAATCAGTGCTATACATATGCACTGTTACTGTAAAAATGACACTGGCAGGGAAGGGGTTAACTTTATTAGTGATCAGGGGTTTAAGTGTGTCCCTAGGGGCATGATTCTAACTGTAAAGGGGCGTGGCTAGTGATGCAACCACAGAGACATACAATCCTACATAGCAGGATCGTGTAGTCTCTGCAGTTAGATCAGGGAGAATGACAGGCAGCGTTGTTTACATTAGGCGCCTGCCTTTCTCCCTCTCCACCAGGAGATCGCGGGTGACCGGCGGACATCGGAGCCGCCAGTCACTCGCAGGGGCGGGAGCTCGCCCCCTAGAGGCTCATAGGCGAGCGACGCAGCCCTACGTCGCTTTGCCTGTACGGGCTGACTGCCGCAGTAAATAGTCGTGCGGTGGTCAGCAAGCGGTTAAAACGTTTGTAAAGGCAGGTGTGTTTTTTTTTTTTAACCATTGGGACACCCCAAAGTGTTAACATGAGGGATGGGAACAGCAAAAAAAAAAAAAATACCCCAAGGCTAAACAGCAACAGGAGCTCAACCAAAACAACTGGAGCCCACCTGAAAAAAAAAAAAAAACAAACAAACAATACACCCTCAAAGAGGATCAGGTCCTCTAAACAGCCACCTGCAAAACCTGGCAGCCAAAAGAAGCCTCCGCCTCTATCCATCAGCACCTGACATTCAACAGCCAAGCAGTCAAAGCCAGCAACTGTAAAGCAGGATAGAGGATTGGTCCTCGGGACAGCAGATCCTCCCTAAGAGGAAGCTTCCAAGGAACGTCAGCGACCAGCCGCACCAGATCGGCGTACCAAGTCCATGTCCAGAGCCACTAAGATGACTGGAATCCCTTCTGCCTTGATCCTGCGTAGAAGTCTTGGCAGAAGATTGAGAGTAGGTAGGGCGTAAATCAGACGATACTGACCCCCACCATGGGGCCACCGGTGCGTCCGCCAGAGGATCCTGTGATCGAGCCACAAACCTCTGCACCTGTTAAGCTGAGACGCCAACAGATCCATCTTGGGGATGCAGCACTGGAGACAAACAATGAAACACCTCTGGATGAAGGGACCACTCCCCTTGGTCCAACGTCTGCTGACTGAGGTAATCCGCCTGCCAGTTTTCCACCCCGGGAATGTGCACTGCAGAGAGGGCTGGAGCCAACAGTTCTGCCTACCTTAGAATGCCGGCTACCTCTAGAGCCACCAGGAACTTTTTTTTGTGCCCCCTTGGTGATTGACATAAGCCACGGTCGTGGCATTTTCCAATTGAATGCGCACTAGACATCCCTGAAGACGATCTGTCCAATGGTCCAGGCAAAGTCTGATTGCTGGGAGTTCCAAGACATTGATCGGTAGTCTGGACTCTTCCAGTGTCCAGATTCTCTGACCAGAATGTTTGCCGAGGACACCTCCCCAGCAAGACAGGCTGGCATCAATGGTGAACACTGTCCAATACAAGGGAAGGAAGGATTTGCCCAGTCGAAGCAACTATATCAGGGACTCCTTTGTTCCCTGGCTCAGCCGGATCAGATTGTGCAGAGACTGCGGAGTCTTGTCCCAATTGGCCAGAATCGCCCTTTGCAGGGACCTCGTATGGAACTGTGCAAACAGAACCGCATCAAAAGGTAGACATAATCAGGCCCAGCACATGCATGCAAGTCCAGAGGAATGACCATCTGCTGGACAGCAGGAGATGAATTGCAGCCTGCAATTTCTGGAGTTTGTCCCTAGGAAGGAGCACTCTGGCTAGGAGACCGAGTCCAGAGTCAGACCCAGATAGTCCAGCTTTGTGGAGGGAACCAAAGCAGACTTTTGACAATTCAGAATCTAGCCAAACTTCCTGATAGTTCGTATGGTGATTTCCATATTTCCACCAGAGCAGCAGGAGACTCTGCCCACAGGAGGAGGTTGTCCAAGTAGCCCAGTACCTTGATCCACCGTTGGTGTAACAATGCTAGCACCGGGGCTAACACTTTTGTGAAAACCCAAGGAGCAGAGGCGAGACCAAAGGATAATGTCACAAACGGATAATGCTCCTCTCCCACGGCAAAGCTGAGGAAGGGCTGGTGACCTATTGGAATGTGAAGGTAAACATCCTTGATGTCAATAGATGCAAGAAAATCCCCGATGCGGGGATGCCACCACTGTACGAATGTACTCATCCTGAACTTCTGCACCCACACAAAGCAGTTCAGCGCATTGAGGTCCTGGATTGGACAGACCTTGCCTTCCTTTCTGGGCACTGTAAACAGGTTTGAGTAAAAATCCTGAAAACATTCCGAAGTCGGAACCAGGACAATCACCCCTTGAAGCAACAGATCTTGTACTGCCCCAAACAGACTCTGTAACCGGTCTGGGGACAGGTGCAAGTTGGAAGGAAAGAACTTTGCCGGGAGACAAGAGTGAAACACGATCTTGTAGACGGACTGAATGACTTTGTGGACCCACTTGTCTTGTACCAGGGAAGTCCACAGGTCTGGAAACCAACAACGACGTCCCCCCCACCTCAGATACGGGTGATGGCGCACCTTCATGCTGAAGGAGCCTTGTCCTCGGGTCTGGAGAAGCCCGCTCCTGGCTTGCCAGACCAGGTTAATTTGGATCCTCCAGAGGAGGCCCCGAAAGGCTTCGAGCCCTTATCAGTTGACCCTGATGGACAAAAGAAATGTATGAGCTGAGGAAGGGCCCACATCTATGACAAGGTTCCTTGCCCGTAGTAGCCTGCAGAAGAAAAAGTACTCTTTCCCCCTGTGAGATCTTCAAAAATGACATCTAGGGTAGCCCAAAACAGGCGATCCCCATGAAAGGGAAGATCAGTCAAGGCCTTTTTAGAAGTCTGGTCTGCAGACCAGCATTTAAGCCAAAAGACACGCCGAAGGACCACTGCCGAAACGGAGAGCCGAGCTACATCCAAAGAGGCATTACAGATAAACTGCAGCCCCTGGACCAGTTGGTTCGCCAGCTTAGCAAAAGGCAGGCGAGAGCTATTCTCCCTCAAGGTCACGGCCTAAAAGCTTAGCCCACTTGGTCAGAATTTGCGACATCAGGGCAATGGTGAATACTGGCCTCAAGTGCTGAACCAGCGAGTATGTACATATTGCTGGCCACAGCCTCCACCTTCCTCTTAGCCGGATCCTTAAAGGCAGGGGACTCTTCAACCGTAATCATGGTTGCCTTGTTCAATCTAGAAACCGGAGTGTCGACCACCGGTGGAACAGTCTACTTCTTAATGAGGGACTCCTGATAGGAGTAATGCCTAGTAAACAGCTTCGGGACCCCAAGGGAACGCTTTGGCTGTCCCCACTCTTTAGCGACAATTCTGTCAAAATAGGCAGGAAAAGGAAACACCTTTGTTGCTCTAGATGGCTTGTAGGTGCCAAAGGGAACCCGTGCCTCTGTCGTAGCTGTGTCCTCCATCTTTAAGGTCTCACGCACAGATACAATCAGTGCTTCCACTAGCGCCTTTTCGCGCGCAGTTGCAGATGTGGAGGAACTATACTCACTATCTGAGGATCCTGGGCGTATGGTCACGGATCCAGCAGGGCGACCCATGTCTGTGGCAGCTGAACTCCAGGACCACCTTCAATGCATCAATGGATGGTTGGGACCCGGAGGACCCTGCAGCCTCAGAGAGGGGATCTGGTGGGAAAATGTGCTCCATGATTCACCAGGGGGACCCCACAAAAAGTGTAAAACTCTGCGAAAGGGTCAACCCCCCTGCGCTGGCAGCACCAACCGGTCACCAGGCACAGAGCACCAACCGATCCTCAGCAGAGAGGGAAAGAACCCCACCAGACTCACCACCCAGCAGAAACAGGCACCTGCAGCCACCAGGATAATCTACACTCCACGTGCAGCGAGCAGGAAGTAAAAGGATCCAGGAGTTGGTACCAGGGGGATGAGGAGGGGCTCCCACCGCTGAAATCACCACCCATAGGCCTCCACTGTCATGGGCGCTCCTATTTTCAATGGCAAACCACCGCAAAATGGTCACCGGACTACACAAAACATGGCCACCATGTATAGAAACAGACTACAGCAAAATGGTGGCTCCGCGTGGCACCACGAGGGATCCCTAGGCCTCAGGACAGGCCCAGGCAGAAGCCCCCACCAGGTACAACCCCCCCGCACAGCCGATCATCTGGGCACCGGCAATGCACCTCCCCCGACCCCCATCGCCAGCATAGCGCCCTGTTCCCACTCCAGGAGGTGGACCAGACCACCCACACAGCCCAGCATTAGTGGAGGTGGGAGTACAATGGGGGACAGATGAAAGTGGGGGGCCTGACGGGAAGGAGGGGAACCCGGGGGTCCGACCGTCCTGAAGGAGGGGCCCACGTCCACCCCAAAACCCTCCAGGGGAAGAGGGGGGACAGCAACTCCCCTTACCTGGAGCGATGCCCTCCTGGTTCCTGACAGAATCCTTTGCCGTCGAAATGGGGGGGGCTGTCAGCCAGGAGTAACGCAGCGACTCGGGCCGAGACCCAGTCATATGCAACCTAGCGAGGCGTTTAACTCGCGGACCAGCCCCCGTCCAGTAGGACTATCTAGTGGACGACCTAGCACAGAGAGGTCTGCATGCACTCACTGGCCAGACTGAAGTGACCACTTGATCTAGATTATCCAGCCCATCGCCCAGTCTGGCAGTTGATTGCGGATCTCACAAGGAAAAAAATTTCTATCTAAAAAAAAAAGAAAAAAATGTCAGGACCTAGGTCCTTACTCCTGACTAGGTAGAAAAGAAAACTGAGTAACTTATAGCAGAGAGAAGTAGTATACCCCCTGGGACTGCCCATAGGCGTAGCCAGATTATTTTTCACAACTTTTTTTCTAGATAAGCCCACTTCCTGCAAAGTGAGGGTCGACTAAAGGATTTGACTGCAGCCAAAAGGATTCAAACCCAGTGACTTTGGGAGAAAATATAAACTTCAAGGTAGTGCACACCACGTCTGCCAGGAATCCCACTGGGGTCTTCTGTATGGGCGACAGCCCCAAACCCTCCTCGAAGGACTCCTTTACAGAGGATTACTGATGCTTGACAGCTTCCTCTTCATCTTGAGGATGTTTGACTCATGTCTCATGCTCCTGCAAAACGACAGCGGGAAAAGAGAGCATCCATGCTTGTGAACCTATGAGAACCCTCCATTAGTCGATCTCGCCAAGCCAGAAATAGCTGCAGAAAATTCCTTCTCTTGAAGCAAAAGAACCAGAGGATTTTTCTTGAGACAGTGGAAATACCAGATAAGAGCAGGGATTCAGAGGCAATCACCCCCAATAACCAAGTGTCCCAGATACTCACTACGTTCTGGTGCAGAAGTGCTGTACTTTGCAGAGGCTGTGGCAATGTACCTTAAAAGTTGAATTTATTTTATGCTGTAGAGGTCCGCAAATGCATGTTACTGTGCCAAGGGAACTGGCAAAATGACAGCTGAATGCGAGTAAATCAACATGCACATGTAGCTTTCCACTCATTTTGAATACCACGACTGAGGTGTATCTGCCTGCAAAATGAGGAATAAAAACAGCCTAGCCACATCAAAGCACAGGGAACACTAGAGGGGAGGACTGCCACTTGCTCCATTGTTAACAGAGGCACTCACCAGTCAATGTCACAAGGCCAAATTTTTGCCCACCATGGTAGGAGCACCCCACAAGACAGGCAGAGCCTATACTTTCCCCTCTCCCACCAGGAGGAACACTGCCCTGGACCTGTAAAGCATTCTGTCAGGTCATCTGATATATAGCACCCTGGAGATCACCGTCCACAGAATCCAGCACCTACCAGCAACATTACAGGTCATACCCGTTCTTGCAAAGAGGGGTCCGGGTACAATTTCTTCTGAGCCTTCTAGTTAAAACAACTGCACCAAATGAAGCCCTTCTCCAGCCCAGGAGGGGTGTTAAGATAGAAGGAAAAGTAGGAGATTAAATCCAATGATAGGCAGGTGTTAAGAATAAGTAGGAAAATTAGGAGATTAAATCCAATGACAGGCAATGAATGTGCCTACTGATCGCCTAAAAAATCTGAGGCCTAACTGAGCTGGGAGGTGTGTTATGTCTGAGTGAGGATTTCCTGCCTTTTTTTAGCCAGTGTCCATTTAGGTGGCAGCATAACCCAAGTGAATATAAAGTATCTGGGGTCCTATGATGTACAATTAACCACTTGCCTACTGGGCACTTTTGCCCCCTTCCTGCCCAGGCCAATTTTCAGCTTTCAGCGCTGTCACATTTTGAATGTCAATTGTGCAGTCATGCAACACTGTGCCCATATGACATTTTTATCATTTTTTTTTTTTACACAAATAGAGCTTTCTTTTGGTGGCATTTAAACACCACTGGGTTTTTTATTTTTTTCTAAAAAAAAAACAAAAACAAACATTTTTCATAGTTTGTTATAAATTTTGCAAACCAGTAATTCTTCTCCTTTACTGATGTGCACCGATAGGACAGCAATAGTGGGCACTGTTGGTACTGCACCGATAATCAGGACACTGATAATTAGTGCCCTGATTATCAGTACCTATTTCCCTTTAACACAAGCCAGTTGTCGACTCTCTTCTTCTCTCCTCACGCTGTCAGCGTGAGGAAAGAAAAGCCAATAACCAGCTTGTGTTTACATCCATGATCAGCTGTCATTGGACACAGCTGATCACCTGGTAAATGGGAGCTGTGATTGCCTTTTTAGTCAGACCTGTGAGTCCATCAATAGCCGTCGTTCAGCTCTAGCGCAGACAGGAATAGGTTAAAAACAATTTTGTAATTTAAAGCTGACCAGCTAATGAAATTAAACACAGCTCTGTCACACATGCTTCTGGCAGGGGAATGGACCTGATCTAGCTATGCTGCGGTTTCACTTTCAAGTCTCCTCCTTACCCCCAACCTTGTGACTGGACAATGAAAGAAGCACAATATTGATCTCCAATATGAAATACCTCCTCCTTTACCTTAATCTCACATTTCTCTTACAAGTATGGCACCGATGTTTGTATCCCTCTACTCATAAACATGGATCATTGCCTCTTCACAGCAATTCATAGACATTTTGGTCATACTATATGCACTTTGTTAAATGATAAAGGATGTCTTTCCTGCACTAGGAGGCACCTATTGGTGGGAAACTTGTATTATTTAGGTAGGTATTCACACAATATGTTTTTGAAAGCTGTTATAGTTTGGTCATAAATGTTACAACAGCTTCAAACTACAATTAATTGTGAATACCTACCCAAGCAATATTTATTACAAATATATCTGATAAACAAAATTGCTTCCCACTGGAGTTGCAGCTCAAATGTGAACAAACTCAATTATTTCAGAGTTGCTTTACATCCTATACAATTAATTCATTGGGAATGTGAAAGCTTGATGCAACTCAGAAGGTGGTCAGTGACAAATTAGAGGGAAGAATTCAGAAGCACATCAAACTGATTCCAAACGTAAGCTGAAGGCACATGAACATGTACTGGATTAGCATTTCTACACAAGCCATTACCAAGAAGACAGACTTCTGTGAATGGACAGCACAGTACAAAATTGTTTTGTATTGAAAACTGAAGATACAGTTTTATTTGCAGCTGCATTTTGTACTACGAGGCTTTTAATATACTTTCTTTTAAAGCCTCACCGCAATACATCTACCCAATTTATTGGGACCTCAGTTTGAAGTTGTTCCTTCTAAACTAGCAAAAACAGTCCTCCATTTTTGGGGACATGTAATTGCTTAGTTCATATGTTTACTAACTATTCAGAGATTCCTTTAGGTAACCTAGCCCACTTGTTGCCTTGGATCTCAAAGGCGCGTACATTATGCATTTCTACAAGAGATGTTTACCATCTAAAGCTAATATCTGGTTGAATGAATAGAGGCAAATAATTAACCCATGAACATGGAAAAAGGGCAAGGAGCTTTTTCTTTTTATGCTTGCCATATTAAAGCTCTGTACATAAAAAACACAAATCAGTTATTTATTGTACAAGCAGGGTAAAAGACACAAAATGTGACTACTTTGTCTTTAATATTAAACTCTTTAACTGTTAAAACAAAAAAAAAAAATTAAACGAAAAAAAAAAAAAAAATTAAACAAAAAAAGAAAACAAAACAAACAAAAAAAAAAAAAAAAACAAACAATCAAAGACGTGAAAAATGAGAATCGTTACAACTCTTTAAAATACAAGGGGATAGCAACATAACACAATGAAACATGTTGAGGTCCCCTCCGATAGAAAAGAGAGTAATGAATAATCAGTGACATACAGAATCATTTGCTTCTCTCTGAACCCCAAATCCTTCTTTCGAGAGTGCATGTTCTGTAAGTCTCTAGCAGATCTTCCATGATTTACAAATGCTAAAAATTCCTCTGGAAATGTACCCCCCCTTTTCTTATTTCTACAATAAAAAAAAAAAAAAGAAATCGAAGCTAATTTTTAGGTTTCTCTGTTTCATAGAGTAAGAGGGTTAATACAGCACGTGAAAGTTTCTGAAAAAATGGCCTTGTGTTTAATGCCCTTGGAAGGAAAGATGCATGGGTAATTAAAACTGTGTAACATTCAAATATTCAAGGGGGTCTTGTAGAACATAATTTTCTTGCCATGTTTGAAACCAAGAACAATATACTTAAAAATTCTTAGATTTTTCTCTTTTACGGTGCATCAAAACCATTACAAACTCGCTTCAAGGTTTCCTTTTTAAGCAACATGGCGCACCCACTTTATATTAACTTAAAAAAAAAATTACAAAAATGAGACAAACGTGTTTGGTTTATTCTATTTACTGTATGCATCTGTAAATAGCAGGGCGAAAAAAAAAAAAAAAAAACTTTCTAGAAGAAAAACTTTGGAGATATTAAAAAAACTTGTAGTGAAAATAGGCAACTTGTAGGTTTTTTTTTTTTTTTAATATATTCTCAAAACCTGCAAACCATTCATTTGTTACTGCTCTGTGGGGTAAACAATTAAATAGTGTGTATGTAAGCATATTTTTTCTAACAAAGTGCAAAGCCGACAGATTTCAGCCTGCATTCGTTTTATAAATGTTTGTGGATTTGTGTTTACAGTCTTGGTCACAGTGGGAATTCTAGAGGCTGAGACGTATAGAAGTAAATCCCAAATGATTTAATATCTGCCATCTTGTTATTACGTGCCATAAAGAATTTTTTATCAAGAGGTGCGTGCAGTTTCACATTAGTTTGCCATAGAATTTTAATCAGCCTTATTAAATGGTTTCCTCAGCGTGAACATCACAACTCCTGTTTAAGCACAAGAGATATATTGATTGTGCTAATTCCACACTACAAGTGGTAGATCTGGTCTAATTGAACCATTTGCTACTGGTTGCAGTACTACTGGTTTCCAGTGTCGAATAGCAATGTAATTAAGTGGACAGAGAAAACTCCAAATCTTAAGTATAATGTGACCCCCTACAATTACTGGGTAAATGTTAAGTGGATTGTTTAATTGGAACAATGCCAAAACTCCTTGGAAAGTCAAAATGGCTTGCTACACAGTTTACATAGATTTTCAAACTGTCATTGAATAAAGTAAAATGGGTGGCACATTTATGCACCCTTTACAGTGTTACACAACACTAGTGTGAAGAGACTCTTGTCTTAACTCTTTCATCTGCTCCTACTATATTTTTGCAGTAGAGAGAGTTAAAAGCAATCACCCCTATGCTCCAGTTACAAACAAATTACAGTTCCTACTTTGGGGTTTAACACCTAGTCAGGTGTACAATTTAGAGTCCATTGCTCATCTCTGTGCCGGCCACAAAGATATAGGGCTGTTATGTCCATATCCTGTCTAGAACCAGCAGGGAAATGGTTACATATAAACAGGGATGGACTCATGGGCAAAAAGGGCAGTGTATCAGTTCCAGGTGAGAAAGTTCACAGTTTAGTGCTTGCCCAGCCCAGCTTCATGTAGAACATATAGTACTTAGGGCTTTGGAAGTTGGAAAGATGGGAGGATCTGAAAAACTTTAATCAGATAGTTCCCCTTCTGAGTCCTCTTTTGCTTTGGTCAGCTCTTCATGAACTTCTCGAACCATAAGGATGCGAGTCAGCATGCTGTCCAATGTGCCCAGGTCAATGGGCATGGTGGAGAACCACATGGGGCTATTGGGTACACAGGAGCGCTCTGGCTGAAGGTAAAAGACATCACTCCGCTGCTTTACACTTTCAGAACTGTAAAAGACAGATGACATTTAATCAACAGGAGCAATGTCAAGGCTCACTTCCAGGCATTAAGGAAAGGCACAAAGAAATGCATACATGTCATCTCAAAATTCTACCAAACAGTAAAGGCCTTCCACAACATTTGGAGTTTTTCGATCCCTAACCTATTGCTTTGCCAAAAGTGTGAAATGCAAACAATAACACAAATTCTCTTTTAAGCTCTCCTTTGGTTTGTTAAAGTGGTTGTAAAGATCAAAGGTTTTTTTTACCCTAATACATTCTCTGCATTAAGGTAAAAAAACAAAAAAAAACATTTATTAGTCCCCCCCCCCCCCCCCCACACCTCAATACTCACCCCAGTCCAAACTTGGTCCAGCGCTGTGCAAGTCTGCAGCAGCTCTTCTCCCCTCTACCAGCTCTCTCAGGCTTGGCTGATAGCAGCAGGAGCCATTGGCTTCTGCTGCAGTCTAACCAATCCTGTGAGCTGAAAGGGGGGCTGTGTCTCTGAATAGATGCAAACAGCCTGGCTCGTGATTGCGCACACACAAGTGTCCCCATAGGAAGCAGCTTCTTATGGAGGGGAAATCAGAGCTGAAAGGGGGGCTGTGTCTCTGAATAGATGCAAACAGCCTGGCTCGCGATTGCGCACACACAAGTGTCCCCATAGGAAGCAGCTTCTTATGGAGGGGAAATCAGAGCTGAAAGGGGGGCTGTGTCTCTGAATAGATGCAAACAGCCTGGCTCGCGATTGCGCACACACAAGTGCCCCCATAGGAAGCAGCTTCTTATGGAGGGGAAATCAGTTAGTCCTGATAAATTGACTGCCCATCTGCCCTAAATGCCAAGACAGTACAAATACCCCCCAAATGACCGTTCTATGGAAAGCCGACAGTCCAAGGTATTTGTTAAAGGGCATGGTAAATTTTTTGAAGTTGTCATTTTGTGTGACAAATCTTTGGAAAACATTACATTTTATTTTTTTTTTACATCAGAGCAGTAAAGTATCATCATATAATGAAGGGGTGTCCAAACTATGCCCCCCAGCTGTTCAGGAACTACAATTCCTATCATGCCTAGGTATGTCTGTGAATGTCAGAGATTTACAATGCCTCGTGGGATGTGTAGTTCCACAACAGCTGGAGGGCCATAGTTTGGACCCCTGAATAACTGGTGTGGCAGTGAGACTTTTTGATGATCACTGTTCTAAGCAATCACTTTCATGAATGGCATCCATTCCATTCATTGTGTACTATTGTGAAGCTGTGACTGACCACAGCTATTACATGGACTAAATGCGCTGTGTCTGTACCATGTGATCACTATGACCAATAACAGTGATGAACACAACAGTACACAATGAATGGCTATGAATGAAAGGCAATCATGCACAATGGTCATGTGATCACTGTGATTGGTCACAGCAATCACATGGTACCAGCAGTGGCCCAGTACATCCAGTGTCTGGTGGACACAGCAGGTGACAACTGCGCAGCAGCGCAGTTCCTATGGCGTGCGCGAGTCTGGATGAACAACATGACAATAGGCCGGATGGGAAGCAGTTAATGTGGACCCAACGCTATTATCATAGGGGTGGGACAGAATTCCTCTTTAACCGCTTCAATACAGGGCATTTTTACCCCCTTTCTGCCCAGTCCAATTTTCAACTTTCAGCGCCGTCACACTGACAATTGTGCAGTCATGCAATGCTGTACCCAAATGAAATTTTTATAATTTTTTTCACGCAAAGGGCTCCCTTTTGGTGGCATTTAATCATCGTTGGGTTTTTTTTTCTTTGTTTTCCCTAGTTTTTGTCAGAAAATTTTGTAAATAAGTAATTTTTGCTCTTCACTGATGTACGCTGATGAGATGGCACTAATATGCAGCACTTATGGGCACAAATTGGTATCACTGCTGGGCATTATTAGGGCTGCAAAGATGATCCGTGGCCTGGTTATCTGTACAGGTCTCCCTTGTGAGGAAATGCTGCTGATCGTCTCTCCTCTCATCACACGGTCAGTGTAAGAGAGGAAAAGACAATAACTGGCATTTCCTTGTTTACACAACTGATCACATGGGTAAAGAGCCAAATCATCGCCTCTTTACCAAGATCGAAGTTGTGGCATACTCTCGCCACATTAGGATGGGCATTGTCGTGCGCCATGAGGAACCCAGGACCCACTGCACCAGCCTAGGGTCTGACAATGAGTCCAAAGATTTATTTCCAATACCCAATGACAGTCAGGGTGCCATTGTCTAGCCTGTAGAGGTCTGTGCGTCCCTCCATGGATTTGCCTCCTAAGACCATCACTGACCCACCACCAAACAGGTCATGCTGAACAATGTTAACGGCAGCATAATCTTTTCCACGGCTTCTCCAGGCCCTTTCAGGTCTGTCATCTTTGCTTCTCCAGATGACGTCAGTGAGACGAAACCGGTCGAGAGCGTGACCACGTCATTTCCGTCTACTGAACCCGAGGCTTGGGACGCACATCCGGCGGTCGGAACGCACGCTACATTCAGACGTGCACCGCAAGAGAGGAGGTTGCGGCTCCTATGCCAGACGGGCATACCTTTGAATTTTATACTTTGTGAGTACATGTCTTTTTTTATATAATAAAGCTGTTCTGTGAAACAATTTTACACTATTGGAGGCTCCTTCCCTTTTTCTTCTGCATACCCGGGCACTGTACTGGATTCCTATTTATACCTATTGAGCTGACATCTTCATTACTACTACGGAGCGATACCAAGGCCATAGGAGATCCTGATTGCCAGTGTGTGGGAGCGATCCCCTAATAATCGACCCGCTGTTTACCCCTGTAGGGGTAAGGGAATCTGGTAAGCGCAGGACCCCAGGCTCAGGGGAATACTTTTTCCTTTTGCCCACCCACCATACTTTGGGCATAGAGAAAAGAGCACTTCAAAACCACCATATATGGACCTCACTTATTTAGGACTCTTTTTGGACTTTTAAACCACCGAGACGGCACATTTACTTGGATCCATTCGTTGGATTATTTTAACTGACCCTTTTGTCTGTATTTTTTCATTTTGGTACCGTTAGTTTGGCACGGATATATTCACCAAGGAATTGGCTCACCTTTGCACTTTTTGCACTTATTTATTTATTGGGAATTATTTATTCATTCATTTTTTCCACTTATATTTATTGGCACTTTTAAGAGCATACTTATCAATTGTCACTTTATGGTCATATATACGTTATTAGTTACAGTAAAACCTTGGTTTCAGAGTAACTTGGTTTGAGAGCGCTTTGCAAGACAAGCAAATTTTTAAAATAAATTTTGACTTTATATACAAGCGATGTCTTGATATACAAGTAGCGTCATGTCACAACTGGGTATAAAAGAGAAGAGAGGCGCCTCTAATGGCTGAAATACACGATAAGAAAATCAGCCGAAAATTTCCGTTCAGCGAGCGATCGGCCGATATTCTACTCGTTAATGCCCAGCCATGAATGAGCGATATCGATATTGTGAACGAAAAATACCGTTTGAAAAACACGAAAATTTCTGTCGTCTCGTTTGCGAAAGAACGATATTCTATACGTTGGTGTTGAGGTCGTTCAGTTTAAATCTGTATAACCTCATCACGCATGCCCGAAAATATTTTCCCGGAAATGTTAGTCGACCTGTTTCGATGGTCGGCGGGCAACGGTCGGGCGATATTCGGACCGTGTATGTTGGCAACGTTTTTGACCGACAAATACTTTTTCAAAAGTCGGTGGTCGAATGATCGGGCGATATTCTAATCGTGTATTCACACCATAAGTGTAGCAATATTGTTACATTTAATGAAGGTTCAACATTTAGCAGCTCACATGGTTGATGATTAAAACAGGCACACCTAAGTATGCAGGCATCCGGGGTAAAGCTGTCCATATAGACCATCCTCCGCACTGCCATCTTCATCACACCCTTCCACGCTGCGCTCCACGAGCGATTCAAAGTCTCGCTTTCAGATCACTCTACTGCAGGGTAGTCTTCCCAATCACAATTGCAGACTGACATCAGTGAGAGCCAGTGGTTCAGAAGATGGTCTATGTGGACAGCTTTACCCCAGATGCCTGCATACTTAGATGTGCCTCTTTAATCATCAACCATATGAGTTGCTAAATGTTGTACCTTCATTAAATGTCCCCATACTGCTACACTTAGAGGCGCCTCTCTTCTCTTTTATACTCCTTAGCTCCTGCTGGATTTTGCTTCTAATCCCCTTGTGGAAGCGGCTATTTGTGGATGGACATTTTATGGTTATATAACCTATCACATTGCTATAATCTTTGTTTATAGACTATAAACTGAAAGACTTATGAATGAATGGTTGTGGAACGAATCATCTGAGTTTCCATTATTTCTTATGGGAAAATTCGCTTTGATATAAGAGTGCTTTGGATTACAAGCATGTTTCCGGAACGAATTATGCTCGCAATCCAAGGTTTTACTGTACTTTACTTATATTTATTAAGAATTTTTATAGTATACTTACCAATTGTCATTTTATGGTCACATACTTATTACTGGATCACATTGGATCAATTTTTATTTTTTTTTTTTCTAGCACTCCACCTTTTGTATTCACTTTTTGCACCTCTCTTTGCACATTTTGTACGTATGAAATTTATTTATTAATGCTATGTATATAGGGTTTTATTTCATTTTTAGAAATTACATATAGACCCGCTCTGGTTTTATACAGGTCTGTCATTTATCAGATTTTAGTTGATTATACACAGATTCCAATATTAAATTATTACACAGGCTTCTATAGGATATCCTACTAGAAGCATAGTACCCTACGTATATATTCCCTTAACACCCCACCAGGCAGCGCCAATCACTTCCTTCCTCCTTTACAGGTCTGTCACGTGCTCAGGGTGAACCTGCTCTCATCTGTGAAAAGCACAGGGCACCAGTGGTGAACCTTCCAATTCTGGTGTTCAATGGCAAATGCTAATCGAGCTCCATGGTGCCAGGAAGTGAGCACAGGGCCCACTAGAGGACAGTCGGGCCCTCAGGCCACCCTCATGAAGTCTGTTTTTAATTGTTCGGTCAGAGACATTCACACCAGTAGCCGACTGGAGGTCATTTTGTAGGGCTCTGGCAGTGCTCATCCTGTTCCTCCATGCACAAAGGAGCAGACACTGGTCCTGCTGATAGGTCAAGGACCTTCTTTGGCCCTGTCCAGCTCTCCTAGAGTAACTGCCAGTGTCCTGGAATCTTCTTCATGCTCTTGAGACTGTGCTGGGAGACACCGCAAACATTCTGGCAATGGGACGTATTGATGTGCCATCCTGGAGGAGTTGGAATGCCTGTGCAACCTTTATTGGGTCCAGGTATCGCCTCATGCTACCCGTAATGACACTGACCCTAGTCAAATGCAAAACTAGTGAAAAAGTCAGAAAAGATGGAGTAGGTAAAAAATGGCAAGTGGCCTTCACCTGTACAATCATTCCTGTTTTGGAGGTTGTCTCATTGTTGCCCATCTAGGGCCCATTAATTTCAAAGCAGCTGAAACTGATTAACAACCTCCTCTGCTACTTAACTGATCAGATTAATATCCCAGGAGTGTAATTGACTTGATGCTATACTATGAGCAGTGTATATAAAGGGACAGATTGACATCATACAAAATCCTAAAAACCAAAGCACATACCATTTGGATAAGTAAAATTCATATAGCCTGACAGGACACCTGAGTGGATTGTCTGTGTTTTCAGCCATCTCCATCACAAACTGACCATCCTCTTCCTCTAACCTTTTTCGCTTGCCACCTGTTACTTTTTCTGTAATGCAAAAAAGCAGTTTTAGTAAAAAGAAGATTTTGCTCGGCTTTACTTTATTTCTTGTAACATGCTATCTGCTTTCATGGCAAGCCCTTGCAAGCCGTCATGTGTGGATCCATAAAAAGATAGGTACAAGCTCTTTATTTAACTTCTCTGTTATTGACGGGAGAAGTTCTCCTTAAAGAGGGAATAAACAGCTTTTCTACACATCACATTAAATGGTCTAGAATAGTTTGTATGATTGTTCTTTGAATAAAAATGCACACACCGTGTTCGGACTCCTGCTTTGGAAAAGGGGGCATAAAGCGCAGGTAGGTGGTTTTTGTGTTGTATTTCAGAGTTTTTGTACGTCTCATAACATAGGCAAAGGAGAGTTGCTGGTGTTCTGTCACAGTCTTTAACTGGAAGAATTTGGTGGTGAAGAATAAAAGGGTGTTGAGAAGGATGATAGGTGAGTAGGCACCAAGCTGCTTACACTCCCACAAATGTTCTTCTTCGATCCTTGAAAACAAATAACCTGGAAAAGAGATTAAAAGGCAGCTAAAACTGACCTGTAATAGCACATTTATAGACATACAAATGTTGCCAACATATGAAAACTTGTGTATGGCTTACCATTAGGTAAGACAGGTGGGTGCCAATTCTTCAACAGCTTTGTAAGTTCCACCATAAACCTGGAGTAAGGTTCCATAAAGATATTATCTATCCGCCCATTTTCAAAAAGAAACTGAAAAATAGAGAGAGAAAGATCATTTGTTATATGAAGGTTATATTACTTCCGATGTAGTCGGATGATACCAGTAAAACTGGTCTGGTTTTGGCTCTCTATCCTAGTTGCTCATTGGTTTGACTGCATACCCTGACAACTTGAAGCCCTGTTTAGGAGTATAACCAGTTTGGACTTTTTTTTTTTGTATATATTTTTGCATGTGCATATGACAACTTTTAAAGCGGAAGTCCAGCCTAATACCTTAAATTCTCCCCTACAATCATTAATGTGAGCGGAGTTCAGCCTTATGTGTCAAAATGAAAAAAATCCCAGTTTTTCTACCTGAATTCTGCAGTTTTCAGGGCTGTCGCACGACTTCAGTTCCTCTTCCTGCTGCGTCCAAGAAAGTGCAAGTGGGTGTGGTTACTGAAAGCTAGTGACATCACTTCCAGGGGAGGGACACTGTTGCTGTGTAGCCAGTGGGTGTATACAGAATGGGAGGAGCTGATCATAGGTACCCACCCAGTGTTCTCTCATCAGTAAGGATGCATTGTACATCCTAATTCATGAGAAAATGAAGAAATAATTCACACAGGACATGGGAGGGGGGCAGTGCCCATATACAGTATAGCTGTGCTGGGGGTGCACAAACAGTAGAGCTGTGCTTTGAATGAAGACTACCATAGGAGAAGAAAGCTGGACACGGGGGGCGGACTTGTCAGTGTAACTGGAAGTGCTCTGGGGTCTCCGCTCACAGTCTACAATGATCATAGTACAGGCAACCACACTAAGTCTACATTTCCACTAGTGTGACTAATCAATGGCACCCATTCCCATCTATGAGACTTTGAAAATCAGCGACCTTGAAAAGGTACCTACACTACTTTGATGATGCGACTTTGATCCAGAGTGTGTAAAGTTGGATCAAAGTTGCAATGTAAATAGCAATAGTAGAAACGTAGACTAAAGCTCCTTTTCCACTAGTGCTACTTATCATGAGACTTTGGACACACAAAGTCACATGACAAGTCACAGCCCATTGATTTCAATGGCAAACATTCCCATCTTTACGACTTAGAAAATCAGCATCCTTGAAAACGTACCTGTACTACTTTGATGCTTCTTTGATCCAGATAGTGTAAAGTTGGATCAAAGTCGCACTCTAAATCGCAAAAGTGGAAATGTAGACTAAAGCTCAGTTTCCACTAGTGTGACTTGTCATGTGACTTTGGACACATTGATTTCAATGGCACCCCTTCCCATATATGCGACTTTGAAAATAAGTGACTTTGAAAAGGTGCCTGCACTACATTGATGCAACTTTGATCCAGAGTATAAAGTTGGATCAAATTTGCATCAAAGTTGTGCAGGTACAGAAGTTTTGAATGGAATCCATTCGAACGCTAGTGACGTCTCTACACCAAGGGGACTTTTTGGCCTCTATAGCATATCTACACATGCCTATTTACGCTGGACACCAGCGTTTTCTTTGCTGTAGGAGAGGAGCATTATCAATTTGTGGCGTTACCCTTTGGTCTCGCCTCCCCCCCCAGGGTCTCTTCCAAGGTGCTGGCTTCGGGGTTGGCTTTACTGCGCCAACGGAGGATTTCGGTACTGGGATACCTGGAGGATTTACTCTTAAGGGCAAACTCTCATTCAGCCCTAATGGGTGATTTAACGATCACTGTACGAACTCTGTAAGAGTTTGGTTGGAACATCAATTTCCAAAACTCTGCCCTGATACCTTCATTAAGACTGGATTATCTGGGCCTGACTCTGGATTTGGCGAGGGGCTTTCTTCCTCTGGACAAGCTGCGTAAGCTGCAGGGGGCGATCCATTTGCTGTTGGCAAACAATCTGTCCTCTCTGTGGACTTGCATGTGGGCCTTGGGTCTGATGGTGTCAACCTTTGAGGCGGTTCAGTTTGCTCAGTTCCACACGAGACCCTTACAAAGGGGAGATTCTCGTCAAATGGAACAAAGATCCAAAGTCCTTGGACGCTTTTTGATTCGGTTGAGTCACAACACAAAGACTGCTCTTCTATGGTGGCTTCGCTCATTAGCACTACGCCAGGGCAAGTCCTTCCTTCAGTTGTATTGGACAGTGATAAACATGGACGCCAGCCTGTCAGGCTGGGGAGGAGTGCTGGGGAAGCTGTGCACCCAGGGGTCCTGGGTGGTGGAAGAGTCCAAAGTTCCGATAAATATTTTGGAGCTCAGAGTTATAAAGTTTTGCTGGAGACACTGGACAACTCGTCTGCAAGATTGTCCAATCCGGATTCAAATCGGACAATGCCACGGCCGTGGCTTACTTCAATCATCAAGGGGGCACAAAAAGTGTCTTGGCGGCCCAGGAGGTAGCTGCGAACCGGGATTGGGCGGAAAAGTTTGTTCCAGCCCTCTCTGTTGTGTACATCCCAGGTGTGAAGAACTGGCAGGCGGATTACCTGAGTCCTCAGGTGTTGAATCGGGGAGTGGTCCCTACACCCGGAGGCGTTGCATCTTCTGTGTGTCCGGTGGGGGACATCCGACTTCGACCTGTTTGCTTCTCGACTCAACAAGAAGGTTCAGAGGTTCGTAGCCAGGTCTTGGGATCCTCTGGTCGACGCCACAGACGCACTGTTGGCTCCTTGGACTCCGCGAACACTTCTGCCGAGGCTTCTTCGCAGGATAGAAGTGGAAGGGATTCCAGTCATTCTGGTGGCCCCAGACTGGCCTCGCCAGTCTTGATAAGGTGGTTGGTCGCCGCTGCTCCCTGGAGACTTCCTCTCAGGGAAGATCTGCTGTTTACAAAACACAAGAAAACAAAGGGCGCACTGACCTAGCGCATTATCCTCAATAGTATGGCTTTATTAAAAAATCATAAAAATGGCTACTCACAAACAGAAGTTAAAAATGATCATATCAGACTCAATCGCTTGAGTGTCAGGAATAGTCCATGTCCATAGTCCTGTTGAGATGACGGCTGAAGCGTTTCGAGGCTTAGCCTCTTCCTCAGAGCCCAGTCTTGATAAGGTGGTTGGTCGCCGATGCTCCCTGGAGACTTCCTCTCAGGGAAGATCTGCTGTTTCAAGGACCGATCTTCCATCCTGCTTTACAGTCGCTGGCTTTAACGGCGTGGCTGTTGAAAGCCAGGTATTGAAGGATAGAGGTCTTTCTGATTCAGTGAGTCCTACACCTCTGAAGGCCAAGAAGTCTACTTCCAGGAAGATCTACCATGTAAATGGAAATCGTACATTACATGGTGTGAATCATTGAAGGTGCACCCTCGCTTGTTCTTGGAGGCTATGGTTTTGTCTTTTCTTCAAAAAAGGTGTTAAAAAGCGGATGGCCTTGGGCACAATTAAAGGCCTAGTGTCGGCTCTGGCTGTGTTTTTCTAACGCCCTTTAGCTAAGCATGCCCTGATTTGTACTTTTATTCAGGGGGTTCGCCACGTGGCTTCCCAGAGGCGATCCCCGCTACCTCCGTGGGATCTGAATTTGGAACTATCTTTTCTTCAAAAACCTCCTTTTGAGAACATTCGGGAGATTCCTCTGCTTACATTGTCTCAGAAGGTTGCCTTTTTGGTGGCTATTACTTCTGCCCGCAGAGTATCGGAGTTGGCGACGTTGTCCTGCCGCTCACCTTATCTGGTGGTCCACAGAGATAGTGGTACTCAGAGCCTTGAGGTCCAGAATTGGATGTACTTTGCCTTCTTTTCTGGGCACAGTAAACAGATTGGAATAAAATCCCTGAAAGTGTTCCCGAAAAGGGAACCGTCACAATCACCCCTTGGGACAGCAGGTCTTGTACCGCCTCTCGTAGGTCCCTTAACCGGTCTGGAGATAGGCATAGAATAGGCATAGATTGGACGGGAAGAACCTGTCCGAAGGTTGAGACCAGAATTCGTTCTGGTAACCTGAATGGATCAGTTTGTGGACCCATTTGTCCTGAATCAAGGAAGTCCATGGTTCCGGAAAGAATCAAGATATCCCCCCACCCCAGAAACGGGTGAGGGCGTCCCCTCATGCAGACGAGGATTTGTCCGCAGATCTAGACTGGCCTGTTTTTGGCTTACCCGACCATGTCTTCTTGGCATCCCAGGAAGACCGGACTTGCTTGCTTCGCTCCTTTCTCCTGCGACCCGGCTGTATGAAAGGGCCACCTATGAGAAGAGAAAAAGGGCCCACTGTCTAGTACGTGGTGCTTTGCTCTTGGATGATTGTGGAAGAAGAGTACTCTTCCCACCCATAAGGCCTTTAATCAGCTCATCCAAGGAGAATACAAACAACCTGTCCCCTGTTAATGGAAGGTCAGAAAGAGCCTTTTTGGAGGCCTGGTCCGCAGACCAGCTCTTTAACGACACCATGCTTCTAATAGCAATCCCCACCGTAGACACACTGGCCACCAGGAGAGCCACATCCAGCGACGCATCACATATATAAAGCAGGGCTTGATCTGGTCCATTAGCGCAATTAGACCCGGAGAAAGCAGCTCCATTTCCAAGTCACCATTTAGTAACTTCACCCATTCTGGAATGGTCTGTGGACACCAATGTGATCACAAATACTGGTATTAATATTGAGCCCACTAACACATGTAAATGGCGAGACAGACTCAATCCGTCTATCCACGGGGTCAGTAAAAGCCAGGGACTCTTCCACCGCAACTACCGTAGACTTGTCTAGTCTGGAAACCGGATGATCCACCTTAGGTGGTACCAGTCCACCTAGTGGAAATCGCATCCGTGAAGGCGTAACTTTGTTTAAAGTGCTTGGGCACCACTAACATTTGTTTGAAGTGCCCCCACTGTTCATTGACTATATTTTTAAAACATTCTGGACAGGGAAACACCTTGCCCGACTTCTGGGATTTGCAGGTGCCAAAAGACACTTGCGCCCTGGACGCTGTAAACTCATCTGCCATTTTTAATGTTTCCCGCACTGATACTATAGGTGCTTCCACCAGCACATTTTCCCGCACGGCGGCTGATGAGGACACCTCCTCGCCATCAGAATGCAATGACACAGATCCACCAAGGTGGGTTGCGTCCGCGGCGGCCATATCTGCCTCAGAATCTGAGGATACCACAGAGGGAGGTGAAGGCAAAGGGCGCTTTTGGCTAGCAGCACTTTTTAAAAACTAAATCCACTTTTGACACCAGGCTTTTTCAAAACCGCTGTAAAAGCAGACAGGGGCTGCGACCCAGAGGGTCCCGCAGCCGCACTGAGGGGGTCCGTAGGTGAAATTTTGTCCTGGGACTCCATTAGCACTGAATGAAAAAAAAAAAAAAAATGCAGTGTCACTCTAAAAAAAAAGTCGCAAAAACGTGATCCACACTGCTACACCAGTGGTACTACAAGTCCCAGCCTAACCCAGCCTGCAGCAATGCGAGTGAGGAATACCTACAGGGACCTAAAAACATTACCACCAACCCGGTCAGGAACATTCCGTGCAGAAGATAAAACAATCTGGCACAGGAAATAAAGGACCGAGTCATGCCTAGAAGCCTTTAGTGTTTCCCCTTGCTGTCCAGCGATCGTGGACTAAAGGAAAATGGCCGCCCCATGCAATCCTATGGGGAACTATCAAAACATGGCCGCCCATGCATTGTAATGAGAAATTTTTTACATTGATGTAGAGCAGAAGTCTACAGCAAAATGGCGGCCCCCATGGGACACCATGTGGTCTCCAGGAGGGTCATCATACAAAAGGCATCGGAGGGTCCCCAGAAGAAAACCCCACCAGGACAGGTGCACCCCCCCAATACAACTGCCAACGATGAGGTAAGAACCTGCCGGGGGGGGGGGGGGGGGGGGGCGGAGAAAGCTAAGGGGGGCGTGGTATGCCCGAGAGGCCAGGGGAGCCGAGGGATACCCGAGGGTTCGACTACTCCATGGAGGGAGCTCCGAGGGTTCGACTATTCCATGGAGGGATCCCACGTCCACCCTGAGACTACCAGAGAATTGGGGGGGACACTTACATACCATACCACTGTATCAGGTGGGCACCACTCTGAACAGACTACCTCCCAACCGGGGTGGGGGTGCTGACAGCCAGGGGGTACGCTGCGACTCAGGGCATCCCAGGTTGTCCACGTCCCAGCGAGACGGTCCACCCGCGGGCTCGTCCCCGTCCATCGGGGCTCTGGTGTGGCGAGGCCTAGTGCTGGACTATAACCTGCACACACTCGCTGGCCAGGCTGGGAGACCTTAAGGATCTAGAATATCCTGTCCAAAATCCAGTCGGCTGTTAATTCTCCAGGAACTCCAACTAAAAGAATTTACAAAAAAAATGTTCCCAAAATAGACAGCCAAGACAGAAGTCCCAGCAAGGAACTAGGTCCTAAACTAGGCAGAAACAAACTGAGTGCTATAGCAGAGTGTGTGGGGTTATGCCTGCAGGGACAGCCCCATAGGTGTGGTAAAGTTTTTTTTTTCCTGCTCCTGTAGGGGGCAGCATAACCCAATGGTCAAGAAGATATGGAGCTGCGTCTGTCAATAAACGATAGAGAAACAAGGAGTGTGTTTTTCAGATAGAGGCTGTGTCTATCAAATAGACCCTGACAGCTCTAACCATGTCCATACAATGTAAAGCAATTGCTCTGGGATGCATTGGGGCAGGGCACAAGGAAGAAAAGACAATGTTCTCATTGGAGGTGGAAGGCTGGTACCACTTTAGGCTTAAAGAAGGGTCTCAAACGCTAGACCACTTTATCCATGTGAAGAATCAGGAAGGGGTCTTTACAAGAGAGCCAACTCAAAAAAACAACACGTCTGACAGACGTGATAGCCACCAAGAGGGCCACTTTGCAGGAAAGAGTACCCAATGAGTTTCCTAATAGTCTCAAATGGTGTTTTTTTTTTAGGGCAGAAAACACAAAGCTGAGATCGCAGGTAAGCACAGGGTTGCTGTAATTGGGGTCTGATCTGCGGGGCACCTTGAATAAAGGCTCTAACAAGGGAAAGCAAAGTCAAAAGTCTCTGGATAGAAAAGATAAGGCTAAAAATTGGCACTCAAGAGTACTGAAGGCCAAATTCTGATAAACTCCGGATTGTAGAAATGCAAGAATGTGAGCTACAGAGCAATCTCTGGGGTTGACACCTAGCAAAAAAAAAAAAAAAAAAAAAAATTTACCATTTACAGTAGAAATGATTTAATGAAGTGGATGTTCCACCTCTGAATAAGGTACAGTCAGATAAACCAGTCTTTCAAGGCCTCAATAGCAATGTTGAGCCACAGATTTCTACACTCTCTCCATTTTGCAGAGCATTTAAAGTCCCGTGACCAATTTTCTATGTTTATATAATTTCCAGAGCACTTGAGGAAGAATCTGCACTGGATAGAAAACATATTAACCTGAATGAAGTCCAGGAAATTACTAGGGCATCCAATCCCAGTGCTGGAGGATACTTAGGTCTGACCACATTACGGGTAACTTCTTGTTGAATTTCTAAGACAGGATGTCTGCATTTGGAGTCCCCCATTTTGGGGCAGACTGAGGATCATGCAGTAAAGTGACAATTCCCCCCTTCCAGGCTGTGATGGCTACATTCACTTGTGGAAGAAGATCCTTTCCTCAACTCGTCAAGTGCATCAAAGAGAAAGCCCTTTTTTTTTCTTTATAGGCAGCATCATCTATCCAGGCTTTTAGCCATAATTTTCCACATATATGGACAGAAATGCAAACCATTCTGGAAATGTAATGATTTGTTCTAGGGCATCAATGTAGAAAAGCAGGGTGAAAGACAATATCTGTAAATGTGCTGTTAGAACTAGATCCTGGAAGACAGGGTTCCTGTTGATTGTCCATTGCGCTGGTCTAAATCGCTACCTGCAACAGCTGGTTGCAGGACTGGACCCGCAAGAGTAAAGAGGCTTTTAGAGCGTCTCAAATTGTCTGCATCTGACAGAACATCTTCTTTAGGGACAGTAAGAAGTTGAAGACTGAAACGGTAGGATATAAATACCAGAACAGTACAATTTTTGGGGAATTTGTTTCTGCTGGATATAACCCATCAATAATTCTCAACTTTCCAGGAGTACCCCAACTGTCATAAATTGTCCATTCTATTTGTTCATGAATGGGGAATGTCTTTTTAGACTTTGCAGGTCTCTTAGCATTTAGAAAGGCTTGGCGAGACCACAGAGAATCAAGTGCAAGTACCGTATTTTTCGGACCATAAGGCGCACTACTGGGTTATAAGGCGCAATATCAATGATCGACTGCTAACGGGTTTATTTTCATACATAAAGCGCACCAGGTTATAAGGCGCATTAAATGAAACAAAACTCTGATAAGTCAAATTTTAGTCAAGTCTTAATTCAACTCTTACACAAACTCAGTTTAGTCTTCTTTACCTGGCGCAGGGCGTCTTCTTGCTTCCTCCACTTCCGTACCATTGATTCATTAATGTTGAATTCTCTCACAGCTGCTCTATTTCCATGTTGTACTGCGTGACTAATAGCGTTTGAAATCCGCTTGTTAAGCATGTCTCTTAACAGGAGCCATTTTTGGGGCAGCGGGTATAGAAAATGAATGAATGCACACACCTCCTGACTACGATAGCCGTAATGCTCAATCCAAGCAGCGCAGCTTCGTAGCTTACCAAGGCTGTGCTAAAACATTGACAGATTTTTGAGCGCCGCGTACCACATAAATCAGTTCTAGGTCAGAAAACACAGCCATACATTAAGCGCACCTCATTTTAAGGCGCACTGTCAATTTGTGAGAAAATGTAAGGATTTTAAGTTCACCTTATCGTCCGAAAAATACGGTATGCTGGGGCTTTTGCATACAGCAGAAATGAGCATGTCTACATTGGCATGCATTTTGCGTATAGCCATATCAGGTTTATAGAAGCCTGGTGGGTGCGAAATCATCGCCAGCCTGCTCTAGCACCGTCTCAAAGTCCTCTTTATTCTCCTCTGTTTCTACAGCCTCTAAAGCAGGTAGATCCTGCACGGACGTTGGATAGTTTTTCCCAACTTCTTAGCAGAATGGTCTACACATTGATACACTTCTCAATATACACAGATATGCAGTTTTGAAGCTCACTGAGAATTACATACACAATGTTGTCATTAGAAATGAAAATGCAATTCATTCATCCTTGGAAACAAATTTCTCACACTCCATGTCAAGTGTATTAGAGATTATGTACATCTGAGCAAAATGGATATGGAGAAATACATTGTTGACTCAAGTGCTTTTTATCCTTACTATTTGCATGTTGGATAACTGGATTTTTGACTTACCGTAAAATCCTTTTCTCTTAAGTTCATTGACGGACGCAGTTCTCTCTGATTCATATGAGTAGGGTTATGCTGCCCCCTACAGGAGTAGGACACTAGGCAGGAAAAAGTTCTGGCTACGCCTATGGGCAGTCCCGGAGGGTACACCCTCTCTCTTCCTGCATAGGATGTCAGTTTTGTATCAAAGCAGTGTCAGAAAGTAACACCAACCCAACTCAAAATAGAGGGGCGGGTACTGCGTCCTTCAATGAACTTAAGAGAAAAGGATTTTATGGTAAGTCAAAAATCCAGTTTTCTCTATTGTTCATTGACGGACGCAGTTCTCTCCGATTCATATCAATAGGGACGTCCCAAAGCAGTGCCATAAAATGAGGGGTGGGAACAGCAGAAAAGAACAAGTCCCCAAGGCCAAAAACAGCCAACCAGGCAACATAGGACTCATCAGAAGAAAAGATGAGGCCCATCTGAAAACAAACAGTAAACACCCTCAGGGAAGGCCAAAAGCCCTCCAGACAGCAGCCAGCAAAAAACCTTGTGGCTGAAAAGAGGCATCTGTAGATGCCAGCACATTCACCTCGTAAAACGTAGCAAAGGTGTGAACAAACGACCAGGTAGTCGTCTTACAACCTGAAGCACAGATGCCTGTATGGCAAAAAGCCCAGGAAGCACTAGGCGCCCAAGTAGAAAGCGCTGAAACAGGGAAAGGTAGGACCTGACCCATAAATAAAGAAGCCTGCACCGCCGACTGTCCGATTCACCTGGAAATAAGTCGCAGCAGACACAGGCAGTCCTGTCCTTGCGCCATCCGTGAGCACAGAGAGCGAACCTGACTACGGGAAGACTCAGTAGTCACCAAGTACCCCTCGAGTGCTGAACTCCATCCCGAGTATGCAGCGCACATTCTGTAGGATGAGGGGGCTCAGGACACAAGATGGCAACACAATGGCCCCGTGCAAGTGAACACTAGAAACCACCTTCGGAGGGAAGGACGGATCTGGACGAAGTACCACCTGGCCCGATGAACCAACAGATAGGGAGAATGACAGGACAAGGTCGCCAGTGCTGACACCCCGTGTGCAGAGTTGAAAGCAACCAAGGCCACCTTCTACAATAAGGTAAGCAGGGGATACCCACGATACTCGCAAAGGAGGGTCTGGAAGAACCGACTGCACCAACCAAGGTCCCCAGTTGGCGACGGAGGTTGCACCAGAAGAACCAAGTGTTGCACCCCCTGTAAAAAGTTACGCACCAGGGAACGGGCGGCCAAGGGCCTATGGAATAAAAAATGATCAAAGCTGAAACCTGACCCTTGACAGTACTCAAGGCCAACTTTTGATCAATCCCCCCGTTGAAGGAAGCCAAGATCCGGCCACTGAGCAAGAGCGAGGGGGAGCCCAAGAAGACTCACACCACGCAATACGCGACTTTCTCATATGATGAAAAAAATCATCATAGAAGACGCTTCCCACGCTTTACGCAGGGTGGGAATCACCGAAGCAGACAACCCCCCGTCCTTTGACATCTGGCCTACAACAGCCAAGCCCGCAAGCCGTCTACCGTAAAGCCAGACAGGAGATCGGCCCCGGAGAGAAGAAAACCCAAGGAGCGTCAGCGGCAAGCCTGCCCAGGTCAGTGTACCAAGTTCGGCGAGGCAAGTTCGGAGCCACGAGAATGACCGAAATCCTGCCGCCTCGATCCTGCGAAGGATTCTTGGCAGCAACAGGAGAGGAGGAAAGGCAGACAGCAGCCAACACTGACCTCGGACCATCTGCGAGCACTCTCGCACGACCATGCCGGCGTCAGTCGTGCACAGGTGACCACGCCAAACATCTCAGTATTGAACATGTTGAACCAAGCAAATGTTCTTGCCCATGACAGAACCCATGAGGCCACCATTGCACCGGCCAGAGGGTCCCGGGAGCGGGCCACGACCTCTGCACTATCCTGTAGATGCGATGCCAACAGGCCCACGTCCGGAGTGCCCCCAAGCGAGGGCACAACTGCTGGAACCACTCCGGATGAAGGGACCATTGCCCTGTATCCAGGGCCAGTCGACTGAGGCAAACCGCCTATCAATTGTGTTGTTTCCCCCATGGAAAGGGAACACCGGAACGAGGCGCTCTGCCCAACGAAGAAACATCACTGTCAAGGCAGCAAGGACACTTATGGTGCCCCCATTGTGAATGACAAGCCACGGTCGTGGCGTAGTCAATTGAAAGTGCAACGGACAGCTGCAGGTGCTCGATCCAGTGAACTAGACAAAGCTGGAACGCTTTCAGCCCCAGGACAATAAACGGTAACCTGGATCCTCCAGGGACCATACTCCCGAAGCAGAAAACCTGCCGAGGACTCCTCCCCAACCGGACAAGCTTGCATCCGTGGTGACAATTGTCCAGTAGACAAGGAGGAAGAATTCCAGAGCAAGACTCCCTAGGCGCCCGGCCCAGCCAGATCCGCCAGTCCAGAGAGTTTGGATTCCAGTCGCCTTCAAAAAGGAGTGCCTCCTGGGGGATCCCCAGAGGGATTGAGCGAAAGGGACCGTCTTGAAAAACAACACCATCAGTCCCAGAACTCGCATGCAGGTGCAAAGAGAAGACCATGTGCGGAACAGCAACAGTCGACCGCAGTCTAAAGTGCCAAGAGTTTTGACCCCAGAGGGAGAAACACCCTGACTGAGGACAAGTCCAAAGTCAGACTCAGAAAATACAGTCTCATGGAAAGGACCAGGGATGATTTTGGAAGGTTCAGAACCCACCTGAACTCCACCAGAGTTCCCACGGTGACAACCAACTTCGTTGTCAGCACCGTAGGGGACTCCAAACGGAGAAGCAGAGTGGCCAGGAAACCAGGGCCGATATGCCCCGCTGTCGCAACAGCACCAGGACCAGAGCCAACACCGTCGTGAAGACCCTAGCAGCATAAGCGAGTAAGGGTAATGCCACAAACCAAGAGATCCTTCCCTAGTGCAAAAAACGGAGAACACGTAGCTGTCCAGAACATAACGGGACGTGAAGGTAGGCAGCTTGACATCTATGGAGGCCAGGAAGACCCCTTATGTAGAGAAGCCACCACCGTGCAAACCAATACCAACTTGAATTTGTGATCTGCACGGAACCAACAAAAGACCAGTAGGTCCAGCTTGTTGAACCAGAGCCTGAACTGCCCCACAGAGCGCCTGTAAGCGATCCGTAGACAGCTGCACATTGGAAGGGAAAAAAACCTTACCGGAAATAACCGGATCGAAACTCGATCTTGCAACTGGACCGCATGACCTCCTGGACCCAGTCAGCCTGGGATCCGGGCCAGCTGCAGGTCCACGACCCCCTAGATGGGAGAAGAAGCACCTTCAGGCCACGTAGGCCTTGTCAGCAGGTCTGGAAAAAACCAAACCCATGTACGCCAGACCAGGGTCGTCTGGAACCCACGCGGAAGTCTGGAAGGACTTCGCCACATCGACTGTCCCCAAGGGACGAAAAAACTGGTTGCGAGCCGAAAGGGAGGAACCCCGACTGCGACGAAGGCCCTCACCCCTGACAGCCTGTGTCATCCAGGGCAGCGTCAAACAGGCGATCACCATGAAAATGGAGATCCATTAAGACCTTCTTAGAAGTTTGATCAGCAGACCAACACTCCGGTCAAGTAGACTCCGGTCAAACACCACCAAAAACGACAAGGTGTTATACAAGGGAGCCTCGACCAGCGCGGCATCGCAAACAAAATGCAGCCCCTGTGCCAGCTGGTCCAATAGCTCCCCAAGAGCAAAAGGGACATGCCCCACACCAAATTGCGGTGTTGGGACTCCGCCCATCAGGGCAAGGGCAAACATGAACACTGTTCCCAGTGCAGCTACGCCAGGGAGCACAGAGCGCAGGCCACGGCCCGCGCCATCCTTTCCCCCAAGTCCTTAAAGGACGGGGATTCCTCCACCGGAATGGTAGTCCCATTCAGCTAGACACCATACGTCCACCAAAGGCGGAAATAGTCCTCTGTACCAGAGACTCCCCCCAAAAGGGCAACGGCTAACGGCCGCTTAGACACCCCAGGGGAACGTCTCAGACGGTTCCACTCCTACATAGCAGCCAACAAAATCAGCAGCTCCGGGTGGTCCTAGGCGCAGCCGCCGCTGCGGGCCCCAAATTGCAGGGTGCCACGCACCGAAAACAGCCAGTGCATCCACCAGCGCCTGTCGCGGCAGGGGAGGTGGACATGTCCTCCTCATCATCCGAGGAGACAGGGCACGAGGTAACAGAACCGTCAGGGAGGCCTACGCCTACGGCGCCTGAGCCAGACTCAGACTCCGAGACATCAGAAGAGGCATGGGTAGGTGGAGAAACGTTTTAGCGCACCTACCACCACCCCCCGGGCCCAAATGCGTCCCTCCCGAACTGCCGAAAAGGCATAGACGGACAGTGGAGATCCGGAAGGCCCTGCGGCCTCCGTTAGGGGATCAGATGGGAAAAAATGGCCCGCAGGGTCCATACTGAACCTGAGGAACCCGCCAGCAACTTTAAAAAAAAGTCATTTTTTAAAACGGCCCCACAGCGCCCCCCCGGAGGTCAGGCACGCGCTAATGGACCCCCACAGAGAGGGAGAGACCACCCTCAAGACTCACTGTCCTTCAGGCACTCCCACCGGCCTTCACTGCAAAAAAATCTCCAGCAAAATGGCCGAAAACGGGTGTACCAAGATGGCCACCTCCATAGAAGCAGACTGAGGCTACAACAAAATGGCGGCCCCGCCACAAAATCGCGGTATTCTGGGCCCTTTGGGGGACCCACCAAAAACCCATCCGCACCATCAGAAGAACCCCAGCAAGGCCATCATCATTGAGCACCGCGGACAGCGCACTCGCCCGGCCCCACCCTAGGCCTGCACACTAGGCCCCAGGCTCAGGTAGGCCCAAACAGTCCCCCACGTGTGTGTGTGTGTGTGTGGGGGGGGGGCAGGGCTGGTGGACAGGAAGGGGGTCAAAATAGGACAGAGGGAAACCCAGGAGTGCGAGGGTCCGACCATTCCAGGGAGAGGGCCTGCGTCCACCCCAAAATCCGCCAGGGGAGGGGGGAACATTTACTCACCATACCGGGAACACAGACGGGTTGCCATCTCTTGACAGGACCCCACGCCACCAGAGTAGGGGGGCTGTCGGCCAAATAGGAACGCTGCAACATCAGCCTAGACCCTGTCGTGTGCGTCCTGGCGAGACGTTTAACTCGCGGGGCCAGTCCCCGTCCAGTGGGACTATCTCGCGGCCGACCCAGCGTGGAGCTAAGGCCTGCAAACGCTCACTGGTCAGACTGGGGTGACCACTGGATATGGGGGTCCAGTCTGTCGCCCAGCCCGGCATAATTGCTTGAAAATCTCACAGGAAAAAAAGTTCCGGAGAAAAAAGGACTAGCAAAAAAAAATCTACATAAATACTTTATATGACAGGACCAGAGATCCCAGCAAGGAACTCCTGACTCCTTACTCCTGACTAGGCAGATTAAAACTGACATCCTATGCAGAAAGAGAGAGGGTGTACCCTCCGGGACTGCCCACAGGCGTAGCCAGAACTTTTTCCTGCCTAGTGTCCTACTCCTGTAGGGGGTAGTATAACCCTACTGATATGAATCAGAGAGAACTGCATCCGTCAATGAACGACAGAAAATGTAATTTCTCAGTCAGAGGATAACATGGAAAAGAGATTGGCTGAATGATGGCGAACTAAGCATATCACATGTGTTAGAATACGCCGATGTGATGGTTAAAGGACATGGAGTCAATATCAGTGCGGTTACTGATATAGCATTCAAGTACAATAATGCACATGACTGATGCATTTTTTTTTCTTCTTACAGACCCAACTAGAGAAAATTACCTAACTATAAATTACTACATAATATGCATATCATAATGACCATGCTACTGGCCAAAAGCCAATATAATTTGTAATTTACAGCACACAAAATTAAAATCCATTAGTCCACTCAAGGATGCTTCTGACTGATTGATACATTTATGTATTTTTTCCTATAGGAAACAAACTTCACTAACCGTTTCCTATGCGATACTTTTAAACAAAAATAATTAAAAACATTGTATGGATGGTGGTATGGACGGACACGGTTGGCAATGGATGTTAAATCCACTGCTACCATTTACCTGCTGAATTCCAAGGCACAGATATAGGATGCTGTCTGCATTGTATTTTTCTCCATTTGGCCGTCGTACCTCCTGAATAAACTGGCACAAACCATAACTTAGTTCAGCAAAGGTGCATGATAGAATATCTTCTTTTAACTTTACAGGTCGCACTAAGAGGGAAAGGTATGGAAATGGAGAATTTTAGAGGATTAAACAATATCCCTAGGTAAACATGTACTATACACATCACATCTTAGAAACGCAGATTTCACCAATTTTTTGGTTGGCACACACTAAAAATTGCACAGCAACTAAAAAATTAAAAAACAGGGAATATGAGAGGAATGCATATTGAACAGACAAAACTGAACTAGCAATGAGAAAACAGATCTACAATAAAGCTGCTTGTTCAGTTCTGCATGCTTTGTCACTATGTACTTTTTTCTTGTTCTCCAGGGTGACAGTAAAATGTAGAGAGAGTCCTGAAAAATAGACTGGCCGTGGGGGGACAAAAATGCATGCATGTCAACGCTGGTAAACCGTTCTGAAGTCAAAACTAATAATGTGGTGGTAAAGTCAGAATGTTTTTTTTCTTAATGCATTAAGATAAAAAAAAAAAGCCTATGTATAGCAGTCCCCACTCAGCCCCCCCTAATACTTACCTGAGCTCATCTCTATCCAGCGATGTCCACAAATAGCTCGGCTGTCCTGGGACTCTTCCACCTGATTGGCTGAGACACAGCAGCAGCGCCATTGTCTCCTGCTGCTGTCAAAGACAGCCAAACAATTAACAGAGAAAGGGGGCAGGGCCGGCCTGCAGGTTTGTGTCTGAATAGACACAGGGATCTGTGACTCAGTTTGGGTGACTCCATAGCAAGCTGCTTGCTGTGGGGGCACACACCAGGAGGGAGGGACCAGGAGAGCAGAAGAGGGACACGAGAAGAGGAGGATCTGGGCTGCTCTGTACAAAACCAACTGCATAGAGCAGATAAAAATAACATGTTTGTTATTTTTATTAAAAAAAAAAAAAAAGAACGCAAGACATGCACAAGTACAGAGGTACAAACATCTCCTTTACAGTAAAGGCCTGAAATTTGGTGACATTACATACACTGGTTACCTGATTTAAGTATTGAATTTACCTCCAAACTTGATATCCTCTGGCTCCTCTTGAGAGTTTTTCCACCGTACCCAATTCCTCCAAGCATTTACTCCATACATATATTTTAACGTGGAACCTAAAGCCGAACACCCAGGATATGAACCCTGAATAAGGTTTCGTGGTTCCACAGTGACTACTGACTTCTTGCGACCCTATAAAAAAAAGTTAAATTTGTGCTCAGTTGACTTGCTTTCATATAATAAAATAGCATTATCTGTACAACAATGTATATGTTCCACAACTGAACTGAATTGGTCTTAAAGGCAGATGGAAGGTTTCTCTGCTCATAGACAATGGTTGAGGAAGATGCTAAATTTCTAGTGCACTTTACAGACCAACACGGTAACAGTATTAAATTGGTCATGTGCCAGCTTTATATCTGAAGTAGTCTTTGTAATGTGTGTATGTATGAGGGAACCCTTCACCTTAATGGAACCCAGAATGGAGTGCAAAGTTTCCACTATAATCTCAATGCCTATGAGATGTGATGCAACTACATGAATGAAAAAGTAAAAGAAAAAAATATGAAAGACATTTTAACAATTAAACAAATATTTGAGTAAGAATTTAATTTAAGATTTTTCACAAATACAAGAGCAGTACACAAATGGAAAAAAAGGCTCTGGGACACTTTGTAGTCTGAATTAATGAAATGATGCTGGTTATTCAACCAAATAGAGTAAACCCTGTGGTTTTTAATGTGCCTTTTAAATGTAAAATTTTCTCAGTTCCTGCAACAAATGGGAGAAGACTATTCATAGGAGTTGTGCCTTTTCATATTCATCACCTTCAAGGCAGATGCTATTCTTCGGCCAAGAGTGGTCATAATATGGCACAATTTATGCAGCACAAAGATCACTTCTTTGTCCTTATAGATGAGGCTAATTAAACATTATAGAGAAATGCATACCGAACATGAACTTGCATTTGTGAAATATTAATGAAAGAAAAAAAAAAAAAAAACGCATTACAGAAAACATGGCTATTACCATTTGACCCCCAAACCAAACTTTCAAAGTATTGCAATTGCATACATATTGCAAAATAAAGATTTGCCTATTGCTCCTATAAATGCTTAAGTATTAAACTGCATCAGCCATCTACTCAGGAGCAGGATACCCCCAAAAACCCTACTATTCCACTGGACACATTTGAGTTTCTCCTTTAGGAGTAGGATTTACATGGATATGAGGCTCCCACTTACCCGTCTTTTGGGTTGGGGAAATCCATCTCTGTGTTTTCGTCTGCCTCTGGACCGGCCAAATGCACTGGAACCTTTATTGAGTGGGTCAAATGATTCTGTAAAGTGAATTAAAGGACAGGTACCAATGTGCACTCTTGCGTTTCTGCTACTGAATAGTATTCTATAACAAATTTGCCACCAAAATTCATTTTAGAGCGGACAAAAAAGTCAAACATTTTTCTTTCCAGTTTTGGATAAATTGGTGTGAGGTTAGAGTTCCTGTCAGGTTTTAGGTGAAATTAAAGCGGTCCAAACACTTCATTTTTGCTTTTTTTCTTTTTTTTCTTGTTCAGCCAGATTCCTCCATCCACCACAAACAAGATCACAGGCCTGTAAATTTTTTTTTGTCTTCGAGTACAGTACAGGACAGGGCAAAGGCTGAATATTTAAAGACCCTGAGTTATAGGCTGCTATCTTCAGGTGATTAGACACTAGCAACTTTGCTGGACATCCCCAGGCCCCCCCCCCTCCCCCCCGGGATGCCCCTATAACCCTTTCCCACTCCGTGAGACCTAAGTGTTTTAGCAAATAATGTAGAGTGACACAGGAACAGAGTGGACGATGACCTGTACTGTACTCCAGGATATGAAAAAAAATCCTCTCATCTTAATTGTACAGTACAGGACAAAGACTGGATATCCCTAGACCCTGGGATATCCCCAAGGAAAAAAGATGAAACCGTACCTACAAGCCTAACAATAAAAAGGGTCAGCAGACCCAATTCTGAGTGCTGCTGCACGATTCTCTCAGCTGAAAACTAGATCTGCAGAAGCTTCGAAGTTCACCAGGTAGAACTTGGAGAAAGTGTGAACTGAAAACAAGGAGGCAGCGTTGCAAATTTGGGCAAAATAGGCTTGATGCCAGAATGTCAAAGAAACACTCAATGCTCTAATGGAGTAAGCACATTAAAGTGCTGGAGGTGTTTTATCCTTTAGAGTGCAAGCTCTTGAGGAGTCATCTTAGCAATTTGCCAATAGTGGATTTTGAAGTAGGATGTCCTTTGCGAGGCCCTGATGACAAGACGAAGAGAGTCTCTCTTTAAGGAAACTGGCTTTCAATAAATTCTGAAAGTCTGACAATGTCCAGACAACGAAGGCCAATCTCTATGGGGAACTTAGGCGCAGGGCAAAAAGAGGGAAGGACTGAGTCTTCATTAAGGTGGAGGGTACATACAGCCTTAGGTAGAGAAATGGGTATTGGCTGCAAGGCTACTTTTATTTGTGAAGGATCAGGAATTGTTCCTTACTAGAGAGCCTGTAAGCTCAAAGACATGCCTGATAGATGTGATAGCCACTAAGGAGGCCACTTTACAGCAGAGATCATCCAAAGAGTTCTCTGATGGATTCAAAATGCAGACCAGAGAGAACCAATTTGCCATATCATGTAAACATCCTCTAAGGGGACTTTTAAGGGCAACCAAATAATCAAAAATCTAAATGATATAGTATGGTACATCTTTATTGAGACTTCTTAAAACATCTGATCCACGAGATTGCAAAAATATCAATATTTCTCCAAAAGACCAAGTATACATAAAACAATGGGTGTTTCTCCCAAAAACCATTGTTTTGTTTACTGCACATCAATAAGATTTAAACTTCAGCTTCTTTCAATGGAGGTCCTCCCAAAGAGGCAATCGCCAGGGAGCATCCGTGATGGCATACCATGCACAATGAGCCCAGTCTGGAGCTAACAGAATCACCTTGGCCTCCATCCTGCACAGCAGGTAAGGGAGCAGCATGAGCAGTAGAAAGGTGTAAATAAAACAATACTGGTCCCACCAGCGCCTCCATTGCATCTGCCTGAGGTCCCACGCTCTTACCACAAACCTTGATACCTTCCTGATGAGGCGGGTAGTCTGATTGGCAATTCCCCCTGATGAAGAGAAGCCACCACCAAACGGATGAATGTCATCTTGTAATCTCTCATTAACACAGAAGAATGAGGCTGAAGGCACTATTAGTAAAGTACTCCGTCAGTGCTCAGGCCATGTCATTTTTTTTATCTTTAAAGACGTTTACTGGCTAGCTACGCAGTGGAGTACTTCAATACACACGATGGAGCGTTGTAATGCATAAAGATTTTGGTCTGCTTGAAAGATGCAGACTTTTTCCTGTACCACTGCTTGAAGAAAGTGTCTTCTAAAAACTGGCAGTAGGTTTGGGAGCTCATCTTTAAAAATACCAGCCCATACCAGTACCACACCTCCACCTTGCTGTCGTCTGAGTTGAAGTGGAGCTATGTGCCCATTACTGATCAAGCCACAGGCCCATCCATCTGGTCCTTTAAGAGTCACACTAATAAAATCAGTCCATAAAACCTTTGAAAAATCTGTCTTCAGATATTTCTTGGCCCAGGTCTTGACATTTCAACTGATATCTTATTCAGTGGTTGTCAGGTTTCAGTCTTCGTTACTTTGGCCATGTCTCGGAGCACTGAAAACCTTGTACTTCTGGGCACTCTAGGTAGGTTGCAGTTCTGAAATATGACAGAGGATAATGGGTTCCTGATAGCTCCCTGTTTTGATTCTTCTCAAATCTTTGGCAGTTAATATGCTTTTTTCTCCCAACACATTTCTTGCGACCCGGTTGACTATTTGTAAACAAAATGTTTGATGGTTCTGACCACAACCCCCCCCCCCCCCCCATATCTTAGCAATTCTTGCTGCGTCCCTCCATCTCTCTGAAATACTTTCCAATTTCAGACTTTTAGTCTGTTCATTTTTTTGCCCCATTTTGCCTGAGGAAAAAAAGCTGCCTAATTATGCACACCTTGATACAGGGTGTTGATCTCCTTAGGCCACACCCTTCCTCATTACACAAATACAGATCACCTGATATGCTTAAATCCAGTAGGCATTCCAGTTTAAACTGCTTGGAGATGGACAATATGCAAATATGCATAAAAATTATGATTTGGCCAAAATACTCAATAATTGCACACAAAGTGTACAGAGGCTTTTGCACACAGCAGAAGTGAGCATAATTTACATTGACAAGCATATTGTGGGAAGCCACTGTATCAGGTATATAGAAGCTTACAGGTCTTCTCTAATGTTATCTAGGTCTACCTCTTCTAAAGGAGGTAGTTCCACTTTCGATTCCGCTAGAAAAGGTGGAGGTGGAGAACAATGTTCCCTCTAATTTTTTACTGTGCTGAGCAAATAAAAAAATTTCTGAGCGCAAACCTTTAGATTGAGCAATGGGGGGGGGGGGGGGGGGACGTCAATGCAGAGTGACCAGCTTGCCCCAATCAACTGCAGAGTGCCACAGCAATGCCCCCAATAAACTGCAGAGTGCCACAGCAATGCCCCCAATAAACTGCAGAGTGCCACAGCAATGCCCCCAATAAATTGCAGAGTGTCACAGCAATGCCCCCAATAAATTGCAGAGTGTCACAGCAATGCCCCCAATAAACTGCAGAGTGCCACAGCAATGCCCCCAATACATTGCAGAGTGCCACAGCAATGCCCCCAATACATTGCAGAGTGCCACAGCATTGCCCCCAATAAACTGCAGAGTGCCACAGCAATGCCCCCAATAAACTGCAGAGTGCCACAGCAATGCCCCCAATAAATTGCAGAGTGTCACAGCAATGCCCCCAATAAATTGCAGAGTGTCACAGCAATGCCCCCAATAAACTGCAGAGTGCCACAGCAATGCCCCCAATACATTGCAGAGTGCCACAGCAATGCCCCCAATACATTGCAGAGTGCCACAGCATTGCCCCCAATAAACTGCAGAGTGCCACAGCAATGCCCCCAATAAACTGCAGAGTGCCACAGCAATGCCCCCAATAAACTGCAGAGTGCCACAGCAATGCCCCCAATAAATTGCAGAGTGTCACAGCAATGCCCCCAATAAACTGCAGAGTGCCACAGCATTGCCCCCAATAAATTGCAGAGTGCCACAGCAATGCCCCCAATAAAATGCAGAGTGGCACAGCATTGCCCCCAATAAAATGCAGAGTGCCACAGCATTGCCCCCAATAAAATGCAGAGTGCCACAGCAATGCCCCCAATAAAATGCAGAGTGCCACAGCATTGCCCCCAATAAACTGCAGAGTGCCACAGCATTGCCCCCAATAAACTGCAGAGTGCCACAGCATTGCCCCCAATAAACTGCAGAGTGCCACAGCATTGCCCCCAATAAATTGCAGAGTGCCACAGCAATGCCCCCAATAAACTGCAGAGTGCCACAGCAATGCCCCCAATAAACTGCAGTGTGCCACAGCAATGCCCCCAATACATTGCAGAGTGCCACAGCATTGCCCCCAATAAACTGCAGAGTGCCACAGCAATGCCCCCAATAAACTGCAGAGTGCCACAGCAATGCCCCCAATAAAATGCAGAGTGCCACAGCAATGCCCCCAATAAAATGCAGAGTGCCACAGCATTGCCCCCAATAAAATGCAGAGTGCCACAGCAATGCCCCCAATAAAATGCAGAGTGCCACAGCATTGCCCCCAATAAAATGCAGAGTGCCACAGCAATGCCCCCAATAAACTGCAGAGTGCCACAGCATTGCCCCCAATAAATTGCAGAGTGCCACAGCAATGCCCCCAATAAAATGCAGAGTGGCACAGCATTGCCCCAAATAAAATGCAGAGTGCCACAGCATTGCCCCCAATAAAATGCAGAGTGCCACAGCAATGCCCCCAATAAATTGCAGAGTGCCACAGCAATGCCCCCAATAAATTGCAGAGTGCCACAGCAATGCCCCCAATAAATTGCAGAGTGCCACAGCAATGCCCCCCCGCGACCCCGTGCACTTACCTCACGGACGGTCACGGCACTCTGTCTTCAGTCCCCGGCTTCCAGCTTCCCGCGTCTCCATCCTCCTGAGTCCCGGCGCCTCCTCCTCGGCCAATGGCATGAAGTTGGCCTTTCGGCCAATCAGGAAGCGGGAGGACCCGCTCCCTGATTGGCCAGGAGGAGGATCCGTATGACAATAGCGAATTTTCATTCGCTATTGTCACACGATGGGCGTGCTCTCGGGGTGCACGCTCTGCACCCTGGCCGCTCCGTCTGCGGCTGCGCCGTCTAACTAGGTGCTTGCGCGGGACGTAATTTCCACTGCGCGTCCGCGCACGCGCGCACCTTAAAGGGAACACTGGTGGAGAAGCCATTTGGTGCTTTAGAGCTCTGGACAAGGATGACTGTATTAAAGCCGTTTGATTTCTGAGAAATTCTGACATAGTTTAAGAAAGATCTACCTTGGGCAGGTAGGCCACTTCTTGTACGTCTGAGAAGGTAGAGACAGGTGTTAAAATAGGGTTCTGCTCCGATGCAAGGGGGAAGCAATGTCACTGAGTAGCTTGAGTGCTTTGCAACCAATACGATGTAAAAAGGGGCTGTGACCTAAGGGGGGACTGCTATATATTTTATAAAGGTGGGAAACTGACGTAAAGGAAGGGCTGTAATGTAAAGGGGGGGGGGCAAGGTGGAATATGATGTTAAAGAGTGCTGTATTGTAAAGGGGAAGGGGGGGGGATGTGATGTAAAGAGGGGTGTTATACTGTAAAAGGTGGGGCTGTATTTTCGAGAAGGGGAGATGCAAAGAAAAGGACTGTGTGGCAAAAAGGGGGGGGGGGGGGCTGTGATGCAAATAGTGTGAAAGGGAGGGGACTCTGCAATGTAAAAGTGGACTGTGCTTTAAAAAGAGGGACCGGTTGTGGTGTGAAGGGGGTGGGTCTGTGATGTGGAGAATCTGAGTCATAGCACAAGCGTGAGATTCAGACCTCTGCTGGAAGAAAATTTTACTGATTGGACCTCCATAAATTTTAATTAAACACCTCTGCCCTATGGGGTACTCACAAACTAGATTGCAGAAATGGGGTAAGTGTGTCCGTAGAGCCCCTGTTCACACCAGTGCGACTTGTCATGCGATTTGACAGTTGAAAATTGCATGACAAGTCACACCCCATTTTGTGCCTATAGAACCATTCAAATCAGTGCTCTGACTTGCACAGATTGGAAAAACGTTGCTGCACTATTTTTAGTGATTTCATTGACATCTGTGCATGAAATTGCACAGATGTTGGCAAGCTTTTAGGCAAAAGTTATGGTAATAGTTTGACCTTTGTGTGATGTAATATCTCCACAGTGAAAATTCAACCTCAAGACTCAAGTACAGGTTTTAAAATATTTTAAACAGAAAAATGAATACTATACAGGAGACACTAATATGTGTACCACAAACATAAATCAAGTCTCATACTTACTATAAAACTACTGTAACTGTCCAACAAACAGGTCGAACCTGTCTTACCTTTTCATGCTGCTGGTCCCTGTATAGGTCCAGGCTTGCTAGCGACAGTGGGCATACCCCCGAAGAGTGGAGGGGTGTTCAGGGTCTGGGGACCAAAGGAATAGCCCTCGAACTGTATAGTACCCTGCGACTAACTACACTCATTCCACTCAGTACCATGGCGGGCACCTGATCCAAATGCACTGCCTATACGGTTATAGTTACTAGTTAGTTATAGAAACCTCTCCATGAGGGAGAAGAGGTCCATCACCAAGGACAGTAGCAAAAAACTGAGGTCCACAGAGTTTGTTTGGAATATAGGGTTACGCTCAAGGGAGCATGTTCAATGCTTTGCCAGTGTCCAGCCAGCCTGTATCCTGTACTGTAGGATTAAGGTATCAGTTTAGGCCTGAAGATTGGTTAAAACCTCCAAACAAAGTTTCTGAAAGCAGAGACCCTGGATAAGTAAAGTAGTCGGAGCTCCAAATTTTTATGTTATATGGTATTAATGAAACAGTTTATCATGCGCAAATTTTCTGTAAAAGAAAAACATTAAATTAATTTTCTGGCAAAAAAACGCAAAAAGTTACCCAATTTTTAGTACAATATAACCAATGAGGTTATGCTGAGCAAACAGTAGCATACCTAACCTTAAATGTAAAAAATGAGGCTGTGCTGAGTAAATCTACACCTTAAAATTACGTAGGGCTGTGAAACGATAACTTCGGTATTTAAAATTTTCAATAGGCGATGTTTTAAAAGCCCCTATAGGTCATCAGGTTATAGTGAACTATGAATAATGGCTGGTATGTGAAGAGATTTATAACATGTACACCCCCTGATGTCTTACAGGCTTTTCATTGGAGCCAATTGAGCGCAGCTTGTGCTCAATAGCTTCTTCCCTGACCTCTGTTGTTGGGGAAAATGACAGTCTTAACCGGAAGTGGCAGATCGCTTCAGTGTTAATTTTAGCGAAGGGAGATTAGCAGAAGATCTGTGGTCCCCCTTCGCTTTACCCAATCCTATCTGCCACGAAAGCAGACTTGTTAGATTTACATGCACCTGCGATATCCAACATGTGTTATTTAATTGTCATGTTACATGCATTTGTGTAGCTTTCCATTAAGTGTTTTTTTTTCTCTTAAATTTATTGCTATCACTAAGTGGCTGATAAGCCCCCCTATGTGACAGTGCTTTATCAGTTACTCTTTATTGAGACATCAGGGGTCGTCTGAAACACTGATGCCTCCGGTGCACTCAGACAACTCTGATCAAGGAAACGGCATCCTCGATCAGTTGCTTCACCTGGCTTCATGGCCCCCAAATCTTTACTACAAAATGGCCTATAGTCTTTTTTTTAAAAAAGCAAATCAAACTCAGGGCTGCAATTGTGGCCTTGAGTGTGCTTATGCGTCATTACTGCCACCAATAAGTTATGTTGGTGGCCAAAAAAAAAAAAAGGTTAATTGTGGTTTGTGCTAAAGTACTTAAATATTTACCCCTTACCCACACTGAGTGTTATTTTTCTTACAGACCCTTTCATTTAATAAACCGTTAACTTTTCTCCTCTTTTTATCCTTTCATGATTGGCGGCTGACCATCGAAATCAGCACAGCACCATTCTGTACTCCAGTTTGGGCGTGGAGTGATGGCTTTCGCTCGCTTAAAGTGATAGTATATTTGTTGTCTGTACGTCTGATGTTTCAAATTATTCCTGTTTATAGACGTGTCATATTGGAGACGTTGTGAGACTCTCCTTTATAACGTTGATAGGGTTGTTGACCCTTACTATTACTACATTATCTAACTTCTACAAAACTGTATTGTCTGTAATGCATGACCTGTTTAATGTTGATTTGCCGCCAATAAAAATATTTTTACCTCTAATAAACAAATATAGACTTCAGATTTGCAAATTTAACACATACATAATTAATGAAGGATATTCAAGTTAGATTAAGGCTCCATTCACATCACTGCAAATGCGTGCAAAACCACACCACAGTTTCCAATGGGTGTGCTAAACAGCAGCGCGTTTTTTGTGCGTCGGGAATGTGCATGATTGAGCACGTGTTTCCGAGACGCAATAGTGTGAACCTAGCCTAAAATGTCCAGGTCCGTTTGACCTAAATGCTTCGAAATTTTTATAAAGATCTACCATTCACCAACCTGTTGGGAAGTCTGTCTCCAAGTCCTGCTCAATTCCCACTCTGGAAAGTTGCTGAAGCTCTGCATCAGTTTCCTGCAAGTTGTTTGACCTCAAAGTATAGTGGTTTAATTCATCTTCCCAGCTGTGTGGTGTAGACACTGCTTCAGATTCCAAGTCTCCACTGTATGTACTGCCCTGGTCTGTGGCAATCAAACAAAGCAATTTCAAAATAGCGCTTAGATTATCATCTGAGAGTAGCAATTATGAAAAACAATAATCAACCAATCTATATGCAGTGCTAGTTGGGTAAATCTTGGTGATCAGTAACAAGATCTTATACATTAAAGTTCAGTTCACACTTATTTGATGCGGGAAATGCAGAAAATCCTGTGTTTCCCGCATCGCAATCACACAGCGTCCATGCAATCTGCGGTGGTGTCAATGTCGTCCTAACAACCCCCTGCAACAGATTGCAAAATGAAGTGTGATTGCCAGAATTGCATTGCATGGGTCTGTATACCCATACAATGCGATTTAGGTTGGGGGGGGGGGTAGAGGGTCCTACATCATTTTGGTGCGAATACGATTTCAGCCAAAATATATAGCTGCATTCGCACCGCACAGACATCGCATGTGATTTGCACAGAAATGACGTGCAAATCACATGCGAAGTCTGCAATAACACCAGTGTGAACCTAGCCTTACTGTTTGAAATCTAATTGAAGGCAAAACTTTTTTAGCTTGAAGAATTCCAGGTATGGATATTTTTAACGTAGTTTGGTACTGTATAGCTGGACCAATGTAGCTTTTCATATACAGTACCAAACCTGAGAATCCTTGTAGAACCGGTGTCTTGAATTACAATTTGCGAAGGTCCAGTCAGTACAACGCCATGGTCCGGACAGGACTATCACTCGATTGGAGTCCGAACTGCAGTATCCCACATTAAACACTGTAGTAACATGCTACTGCAGTGATCCTGACTAGCTTCTGGGCCAAGTGGCTGTCCTGTTGCATTCTATAGACAGATGGTCAGTTTCTCGCATGGGCTCCATTGAGATTAATTTGCATTTTCTCCAATGAATGCAAAGGCGTTCTCCGATTGGGAGAGGTGGTGCAGTGACATCAATTTCTCTGTCTCATTTAATCAGTAAATGCTTCGCAAAATGCAAAGCATTCTCTGAATAGTGCCCATCCTGAACAGCCTAACTCTTGTGTTCAAAATGCAGCAGGTAAGTGACTCGGAAGCTTGTGGCCTTGTGACAGTAAATCTCATATGTTTGTAAGAGGCCAAGGCTGGACTGCCAAAATTCCAACTATGAGTGTGTACAGAATCCCTACTGGGTCAATTTTTTTTGAAATTCGATTCACTGGACCCCTTTTCACCTCTATTGTGCATAGCAGTCAAGGCAGAATCTTTACTGGAGGGATGGCATAGATCAGCTTCAAAGGAGTAGAGATGTGGATGACAGACAGTTGGAATGTGAATTTCCACCCAGGAGGAGTATCAAATTAATTTCTCTTAGGACAGCGTGACTTCTCCAGCCCCCACTGATGGTTAATGTAGGCCACTGCTTTGGCATTGTTCAACTGCACCCTGACTGGGTGACCTTGGAGAAGGAATATAAAGGGTTGTAGAGATAGTCTGATGGCTCTCAGTTACAAAACCTTGGGCAGTCTCAACTCCGCTGAAGACCATATAGGGAGAAGAACAGGAAGTTGAATTTTCCTTCCCAACTGGTAAAGCTGGCATTCATTGGGTCCTCCTTCCAGGGCATGGGAAGGAAGAACTTTCCTGACTCCAGTGCAGAGTTGGAAATTCACCCTCCCAGAGAGAGAATTGTCTGGCTGGATAGATGCTTAGGGTGGCCCTGAGGGTGGATGCGTTTGTTCAATGAGGTGAGTTAAAGTATCCTGGAGTAAAACTTGGCAAAGGGGAGAATCTTTTCTGAAAGAAGAAAGTTTCTGGTTTGGGCTGTGTTCAGGAGTAAATTCCGGTATTTCAGACAGTGTGAGGGCTGGAGTGGACATTTTGGAAAGTTTATCAACTAGCTGAAGTTATGAAGAAACTAACAGTCCTTTGTGATGTTAGTTGACAATGTTGTGGTAAAGGAGTTCCATAGAAGGTTGTCCAAGTATCCTGCGACATGGACGACCCGAGTCCACAGAAAAGACAGAAGCAGGGCAAGCACTTTTGTGCATGTTCGGGGAACAGAGGAGAGCCCAAATGGTAATGCTACAATTGGGAAGTGCTGGTCCCCCACAGCAAAGTGTAGAGAGCTTTGGTGTAGTGGGAAGGTGGGGATATGAAGATTAGCATCTTGTACGTCTATTAATGCCATTCACCTTGTCTGAGAGAAGCAATGACAGATATTACTGATTCCATCTGGAATTTTGGTAAACAAAGAAATCTGTTCAAAGACTAAGTCCAATTTTGGGTGGTCCCCATTTGGTTCAGGAACTGTCAATAGGTTTCTATAAAATCTCAGAACCTTTTCTCTGAAGGAAAGGGTACATCCTCTCAATGTGACTGAAGTTATTACAAAGCAAACAGTAAATTTGCTCGTTTTTGAGCTCATGACAGCAAATTTAAAGGGGAGGAAGAGGGCAGAGATATAAAATGGGATTTTTGTACTTACCGTAAAATCCATTTATCTGAGTTCAACAGACACAGAGCTCCATAAATCATAACTAGTGGGTTATATTGCCTCCTCCAGGAGTAGAACTAGACAGAGCAAAAAACACCTGGCTACGCCCATGGGCCATCCCCACCTGGGTTTATAACCCTCCCTCTCTGCTCAAGGTAATCAGTTTAGTAGAAAGCAGTATTAGAAGTATCAGAACTCCATAGAGGGGTTGGGTGCGGTGTCCTTCGATGAACTCAGAGAAATGGATTTTAAAGGCAAGCACAAAAAACTGAATTTTTGTAAAATCTTACCTGTAAAATTCCTTTCTCTGAGTCCTCCGACAGTCGCCGCCTCTTCATATTCGTCACATATGGGGTATTAGACTTTGCTCCGAAGGAGTAGCTAGGCAACAGAATATGTTAACAATAAAGCTTTAACATATCCCACCCTCAAGGGGTGGTCCCCTCAGTCAATACCCTCCTACTTCCTGCAACCATATCTCAGTTTAAGTGGAATAGCAGTAGAGTATACATTCAAACCCCAAAAGAGGGGCGGGGGCGGCGACTGTCGGAAGACTCAGAGAAAGGAATTTTACAGGTAAGATTTTACAAAAATTCCGTTTTCTCTTACGTCCTCCGACAGTCGCCGCCTCTTCATATTCGTCACATATGGGGACGTCCCAAAGCAGTGCAAACATGAGGGGTGGGAAACGCATCCGTGCCGAAAGGCAACGCAGTCTCCACATCAAAGAAAGGAACCTTACCAAAGGAAGGAAACCAGCTGGGCAACAGCAAAAATAAGTGCTCAACAGGAGCAACAACCCAGGAAAAGACAAAAAACCCAGGGGATACAAAAAACTATCCCAACAGCCAGGAGTCCCCACAAGGGACCCTAGGGAACAGCCGCACTAAGAACCTTGCGGCCAAAGGAAGCATCCGCCGATGCCTGAACATCTACTTTGTAGAATTTTGTGAAAGTGTGCACGGTCGACCAAGTCGCCGCCTTACACACCTGGGCTACAGAAGCCCCATGACGGCAGGCCCAAGACGTACTCAGAGATCTAGTAGAGTGCGCCTTCACAGGCACAGGGGGAACCTTCCCCTGCAAGGCATAGGCCTGTTCAATGGTCTGCCTGATCCATTTGGCGATGGTAGAGGCCGAAGCCGCCATGCCCTTCCGAGGACCCTCTGGAAGAACAAACAAGGAGTCCGTCTTACGAAAAGACTCAGTCGATTTAAGGTAAACCCTTATCGCCCGAACAACATCCAGAGAGTGCAATCTCATCTCCTTTGGATGTTTAGGCTTCGTGCACAACGAAGGCAAAACAATATCCTCGTTAAGATGGAATTCCGAAACTCGTTTCGGCAGAAAAGAAGGATTAGGTCGCAAGACCACCTTATCCAAATGAACAACCAGGTACGGAGACTTGCAGGACAAAGCCGCCAGTTCCGACACTCTGCGAGCCGAAGTGATCGCCACCAAAAAGGCGACCTTTTTGGACAACATAGACAACGAGATCTCCCTGATCTATTCAAAAGGAGCACGTTGTAACACAGATAGAACGAGATTCAAGTCCCAAGGGGGCAAAGGATCCCTCCTAGGAGGAACCAGATGCCGCACACCCTGAATAAAGGTGCCAACCAAGGAGTTGGAAGCCACGGGACGTTGAAACAGAACGGCCAGCGCAGACACCTGACCCTTTATCGTAGCCAGCGCCAAACGCTGATCGACACCCGTCTGAAGGAAAGACAGCACACGGGAAACCGAGTACGTGCGGGGTGAAAACCCCCTGGACTCACACCAGGCAAAATATGCCTTCCAAGTACGGTAATAAACCTTCCCCGAGGAAGACTTCCTCGCGTTGATCAAAGTATGAACGACCTCTGGAGAGAGACCCTTCTCCTTCAGGACCTCGGTCTCAACAGCCAGGCCGTCAAAGCCAGCGACTGTAAAGCAGGATGGTAAATCGGTCCTTGAGACAGTAGATCGTCTCGAAGAGGCAGACGCCAAGGGGCGTCGACCGCCAGATTCACGAGGTCTGCGTACCAGGACCGGCGAGGCCAGTCCGGTGCCACAAGAATCACCGTGCTGCGTTCCGAGTGTAACCTGCGAAGGAACCTGGACAGCAACTGAATCGGTGGAAACGCGTACATCAGCCTGTACTGATGCCACGGGGCCACTAACGCGTCCGACGCGTCTGCCCGAGGGTCGCGCGTCCTTGCCACGAACCTCTTCACCTTGCAGTTGAGGCGAGACGCGAACAGGTCCACATCTGGAAGACCCCACTTCGCGCACAACATCTGGAAGACAGTCGGGTGGAGAGACCATTCCCCCTGATCCAGGGTCTGGCGACTCAGATAGTCCGCCTGCCAGTTCTCCACTCCCGGAATGTGAACCGCCGTTATCGCCGGGACATGAGTCTCGGCCCAAGATAGAATGTCGGCCACTTCTCGAGCCGCTCGGGCACTCCTGGTGCCCCCTTGGTGGTTGATGTAGGCCACCGCCGTGGCATTGTCCGTCTGCACCCGAACCGGGCAGCCCTGCAGCCGGTCCGTCCAGCGACGAAGGCAGAGATTTATCGCACGCAATTCCAGAATGTTGATCGGGAGGGAAGACTCCCCCTCCGACCAGGTCCCCTGGGCGGACAGAACGCCCAGAACACCACCCCAGCCCGACAGGCTGGCATCCGTGGTGATTACCGTCCACGAGATCGGACGAAACGACTTGCCCCCGGACACCAACGGGGACTGGAGCCACCACAGAAGGTTTTTCCTGGTGCGATGACACAACGAGATCTGAAGATCCAGAGATTGAGGTCGCCCGTCCCACCTGGACAGGATCTCCGCTTGGAGACCCCGCGTGTGAAACTGCGCGAAAGGAATCGCCTCGAAGGCCGAGACCATCAATCCCAGACATCTCATACACGTCCGCAGAGACGATTGTGGAACGTCCCTGAGGGACCTGACTCCCTCCTGAAGAGTCCTGAGTTTGTCTTCCGGCAGGAAGACCTTCGCCTGCACCGAGTCCAGTATCATTCCCAGATAGGGGAGACGAACCGACGGACTCAGTGTCGACTTTGGAACATTTATCGTCCAACCAAACTCCTGCAGAGTTTGCATTGTGACAGACAGGTCCTCCTCCAGACCCTGTCTGGTCGCAGACCGAACCAGAATGTCGTCCAGATACCCCAGGACAGAAATGCCCTGGGCCCTCAATAATGCCAGAACCGGTGCAAGCACCTTGGTGAAGACCCGCGGAGCCGAGGCGAGACCAAAGGGCAACGCCACGAACTGGTAGTGATCCTCCGCAATGGCAAATCGAAGGTATCTCTGATGACCCTCGAATATGGGGATGTGAAGGTACGCATCCTTCAAATCGATGGAGGCCATGAATTCCCCCGGAACGAGGGCAGCCACCACCGAGCGCAGGGATTCCATGCGGAACTTGCGAACCCGCACAGAGCGGTTCAGAGCCTTCAAGTCCAGAATCGGACGAACCTTGCCCTCCTTCCTGGGCACGGTGAACAGATTGGAATAAAACCCCCGAAATCTGTCCCGATGAGGCACCGCAACCACCACTCCCTGAGCCCTCAGGTCCCGCACCGCCAGGTGCAGATCCCGCAGGCGCTCTGGAGACAGTTGAAGATTTGAGGGAAAAAATCTGCTCTCCGGCCGAGAGAGAAACTCGATCTTGTAACCAGATCGAACGATTTCCAGAATCCATCTGTCCCGCACACGGGCCAACCAGGGCTGAAGAAAACCGAGCAAGCGTCCCCCCACCCCAAAACCGGGTGAGGGCGCCCCTTCAGGCCGAACTGTTATGGGCTGCAGGTCCGGATTGGCCGGACTTCTGTTTCCCAGACCAGGGCTTCTTCTGAGAGCCTTGGCCTTTGAACGGTTTGCCCTTGTAGTGCGGCCGAAAGGCACGAAAGGACCCCTGAGGGGGCCGAAAATTAGCATGCTTCTTCCCAGAAGCCCCCTTAGCCTTGGGGAAATGGGGCAAGAGAGTGCTCTTACCCCCGGTGATCCCCTTAATCAACACATCCAGGGACTCCCCAAAAAGGCGAGACCCATCATAAGGCAGATTGGCTAAGGTCTTACGTGAAGATTGGTCCACCGACCAACATTTCAACCAAACCAGACGGCGAGACAACACCGCCACGCTGTGCACACGTGCAGCCAACGGAATCAGGTCCAGGTCCGCATCACACAGATACATGACACCCTGGTGGATCTGATCCACCATATCCAGGGTCGCCGCCGAGGCCGAATCGGCCACTAGGACGCGCCTAAGCATCTGCGTCCAACTTGCGATCGCCTGGGCCGCCATGAGAGAAGCAAACAGAGCCTTAAGCATAGAACCCGTAACAGAATAAGTATGACGGGCAAGAGACTCCAGTCTCCTATCCGTGGCATCACGGAAAACAGGGGAACCCTCTGCAGGAATCGCAGTGGCTTTGTTCAAAACCGCAATTGCATGATCCACTGGCGGAGGCACACACCACCGTTCATCAGTGGCAGGCGAGAAAGGATAACGCAGCTTGAATTTACTTGGTACCGCAAAAGGTTTGCGCAGATCGCGCCATTGATCCTTAACAGCGCGCTGAAAATCAGCATTGCAGGGAAAAACCTGCGGCGTCCTGCGTTTTCTCTGCGTCCCATAAGCCGCCAAGGCAGCGGGGGGACACACTTCGTCCTGCAAACGTAGCGTCTGCTTAATGGAAGCAATCAACTCATCCATGATTGCAAGCTCTTCAGGCGAGCCAGGGGGAGAATTATCAACCCCCTCAACTTCAGCCTCGACCTCAGACCCCACTAGATCAAGAGAGGAGCGGGACCCCGATAAGGAGGTCCCTGCCAGAACAGCCCCATCACCTTCACCCTCAGAATCAGAGGACAGAGCAACTCTGGGCCGTTTAGTAGATTGAGCAGCCACCAGCATTTGCACCTGGGCAGCAAGGCCAGCCACAATATCGGCTAAATCCCCCCCTGGGGGGGGAAACAGCGGTCCCCTGGCTTTCCACCAATACTGTAGGAAACTTGCCCTCCTGAGAATCCATTGCCCCTGTAATGCCAGACAACCAAGGGTTAACTGCCCCCTTTTAGCAAGCGCGGCAAGCGCAGCCCACCGCACCACACTCAAGCACAATAAGACCCCCACAGGGAATATACAAACTGAACACAGGCAATGGATAGCAAGAACAGAAGGATAAAACCTGAGGAGACCCCGCTGCTGCCTCGATCGGTGTTCCTGGAAAGAGGAAGTGATGCTGCCAGGGCTTCTCTATGTAAGCCTATGGAGGCTACAAGAAAATGGCCGCCGTGCATGTAAACCATGCGGCCGGAGCGGGCGCCGGTAAAATGGCGTCGTTTGGCGCCGAAAACGCCGCTCCACAGTGCATAAAAACACACACATTACATCCCAATATAAGGATACATGTTAGATCGCTGTATATGCCCAAACATGCCAAGAAAAAACATGCCCCACAGCACACAGCTTCTCACACTGCCCAGCCTGACACACACAGTGTCATACAGCTCCCCCCCCCCCCCCCCCCTTGCAGCCCACAGCATGCAGCCGAGAGATAGGGAGACAAGCAGTGTGATTAAAGGCAGGTTACACAGTCCCAGACTGAGACCCTCCCAGACAGACAGGTCCCCACATAAATACACTTACCTCACATGGCGTGGGGAACCCGCACAGGCGAACAAGTCGCTGCACATGAGGCAGGGAGAGTCGCAATTCAAGACGCACACAATGGAGGTTAAGAAACCGCACAGCGTCCGGTGAGGTAGCCACCTCACCAATCATCCCTGCACCGAACAGGGATGGGTCGTTCACTGTGCCAGGAGCGTTACCTGGCTGAACGCTCGATGGCAGACTGGGAAGCCACTGACCCACGACCTGCGACCAGGGGGATCAGCCCGAGACCCAGTCCGCATGATCCTCTTCGTCCGAAGAACTAACTAATGCTGACAAAAATAACAGCTAAGTAAAGATAGAGAGAAAACTCAAACAAAATATTAAAAAGAAGAAAGAGTCTGGGACAGAAAGTCCAAGCACAGAGAGAGCCAGCCACTCCTGACAAGCTAGACATTAAAACTGAGATATGGTTGCAGGAAGTAGGAGGGTATTGACTGAGGGGACCACCCCTTGAGGGTGGGATATGTTAAAGCTTTATTGTTAACATATTCTGTTGCCTAGCTACTCCTTCGGAGCAAAGTCTAATACCCCATATGTGACGAATATGAAGAGGCGGCGACTGTCGGAGGACGTAAGAGAAATTCAATTTTCTCTTTCGTTCATCGACGGACACAGCGCTCCATAAATCATAACTAGTGAGACGTCCAAAAGAAAAAAATGAGGGGTGGGGAAAATAACCCAAGGCTAAACAACAGCCCTTAACCCAGGAACCAGGTGCCCCATCTGAAAAATAAAGTTTTAAAGAAAAAACACCCCTCAAGAGGGAACAGTCCCTCTTTCAAACAGCAGACTGCAAATGTTTGCAGCCAAAAGAAGCATCTGCAGATGCCAAAGTATCTACCTTATAGAATTTTGTGACGGTATGCACAGACAACCAAATGGCTGCCTTGCAAACTTGCGAGTTTGAAGCCTGATGACTGAAGGCCCAAGAAGTACTCAGTGCCCAAGTAGAATGTGCCGTGACAGGGAAAGGTGGAACCGGAGCTTTAATGGAATAGGCCTGAGTCACAGCCTGTCTGATCCATCTGGAGATGGTAGCCGAAAAAGCGGCCAGCCCTTTTCTTGGTCTGTCTGTACCCTCAAAAAGCGAGTCCGATCTCCGAAAAGACTCAGTAGCTGTCAGATACACCTGATTCGCACGGACCACATCCAAGGTATGCAAAGCAAAATCCTTGGGATGAGCCGGCTTGGGACACAAGGAAGGCAACACAATGTCCTCACTAAAATGGAAGTTAGAGACAACTTTGGGCAGTAATGATTGACAGGGACGAAGAACCACTTTCTCACTTTAGACCACTAAACAGGGACTGCGACATAATAATGCCACAAATTCTGGTAACCTGCGGGCCGAGGTAATAGCCACCAAGAATGTCACCTTCTGGGATACGTAGGCAAGGGAATCTCCCGAATAGTCTCAAATGGAGGTTTCTGGAGAACCAAAAGTACTAAATTTAAAGCAGACACCGGGTCCTTAATGGTACGCAAGGCCAACTTCTGATCAACGCCCTGTTGAAAAAAGGTTAAGATCTAAGCCACAGAAAAGGATCGAGGATGAGTGCCAATCGACTCACACCAAGAAATGTACGCTTTCCACATACAATGGCATATCTTGCTGGAAGACGACTTCCTCACCTTCACCGTAGTAGGGATCACTGATCCAGACAGACCTCTAATCCTCAGTACCTGGCTTTCAATACCTAAGCCATTAAAAACAGTTACTGTAAAGCAGGATGGTAGATCAGCCCTTGGGACAACTGGTCTTCTCTGAGAGGAAGCCCGCAAGGGACGTTAACAGCAACCAGGATGATTGGAAGATCCTTGCTCTCGATTCCTCCCAGGAACTGCAAAAAAAGCCCTAGTCGAGGAGGATACTGGCCTTACCATAGCCTTTGGATGCCTGCGGCGTCTGTCAGAGGACTCCGTGACCTCATCACGAACTTCGGTATCCTCCTGTGGAGCCAAACCTGCTAAAGGAGCTACATGCAAGACTGCAAACAGAATTGTCTTAAAGGTGGATACCAGACTCAGAACCTGTATGCAAATCGGGAGAGAGAACTGTGTGACAGCAGCCGGGGAATCACAGCCTGTGGTCCCTGAAGTTTGTGCAGAGGAAGTACCACCCTGGTTAGAAATAAAATCAGATCTAGGCAACTCAATTTCCTGGACAGGGATAGGGGGGGCCTTAGGTAGTTCAAACATCACCTGAACCTATGCAGGAATTAAATCCGCACAAGGAGACTGAAGACCTAAAAAACTTGAAAAGGACAACGTTTTTTCCCCGTTTCTGGGTACCCCCAAAAGAATTGTTTTGTGGATCCCCTTGACACTCATGAAAGAGGTCCATGGGGCAGGAAACCAGCGAAGCTTTCCTCCCCAACCAAATAATGAGAGGTCAGACCCTCATGATGGAGTCTAATCTGCTGGTTCGGGGAAGGTAGCTCTAGGCTAACCAGACCAAGGTTGCTTGGAACCTCCCGGGGAAGATTTAAAAGATCCATTTCCCTTATTCTCTGTGCCAGAAGCACGAAATATGGGCTGAGGGGAGCCCCCGTCTGCGACAAGGCTCTATCCCTTTCCTTGACTGTGGCAGGAAGGTACTCTGCTGCGCCCCCCCTTGTGATCCCCCGAATGATGTAATCCAGGGTAGCCTCAAACAAGCGATCGCCTTGGGACAGATCCATGAGAGCTTTCTTAGAGGCTTGGTCTGCAGTCCAATTCTTAAGCCACAGCACGCGCCTAATCACCACCGCTGAAACAAAGTCTGGACAGCACAGCAGCTGTATCCAAAGTTGCATCACAAATAAACTGCATCCCATGGACCAACTGGTCTGCTAAATCAACATAAGCAGCGGGGACCTGCTCACCCCCCCAGGCCCTGCCACAAAAGCTTGGCCCATTCAGTTAGGCTCTGAGACACCAGGGCTGAGGCAAAAACTGCCCGCAAGGCCGAACCAGCCATTGTAAACATGCTGTGTGCCACAGTCTCCACTTTGTCAGCCGGGTCCTTAAAGAACGGGGATTCCTCTACTGGGATCATGGTTGCTTTATTCAACCTGGAAACAGGAGGGTTCACCATTGGTGGACTATCCCATTTTTAAAGTGACTCCTCAAAAGGGTAACGTACAGCAAAACGTTTGGAAACCAAAGGGTAATGTTTGCTGTTTCCATTCCTTTCAGGAAAACCCGTCAAAAAAAAAAAAAGGCACATAAAGAAACACCCTTGGGGTACGATGCAATTTGTGCATACCAAACGACACAGCCACGTCCGTAAGCACATCAGCTGCATCCTCCATTTTTAAAGTCTCACACACTGCAGCAATAAGTGCGGCTACCAGTGATTTTTAATTTGCTCCTGCGAACATGGAGGAATCATTCGCACTATCAGATGGATCAGGGGATGTGATATTAAGTCCGCCTGCAGGACCACCGTCAGTGCAACCATGGGAAGCTGGGGTTCTGAGGGACCTGCCACCTCCATGAGGGGGGTCAGTGGGGGAGATGTGACCTTGAGGCTCCATAAAAAAGGAAGACCTTGCAGTACAAAAATTATCTTTTGGCACCACCAAATTATCCCCTCAAGGCTCAGGGTACCTATAAGCAGAGATACAGATAACAGGGACCCCCAAAGATTCACCCTATCGACCGGAGGAGCGCCGAGAATTCGAAACCAGCTTCCTCATGGACGCTATCCCTGTTCAAATGTCCCGAGCACAGGAAGAGGAAACTAAGGAGGAAGAAGCAGAGGAGAAACTTCAGCTTCCCCATGAGGCTTCAGTTGTCTCCAGCATCTCCCAGACTAAGAGAAATCGGCACCAGTGACATCCGGCAACACAAACATGGCCGCCAACAGGAGACCAGCCAGACTAAGGGAAAATGGCCCCCGTGACATTATCCGGCTACACAAACATGGCTGCCAACCAGAGACCAGCCAGGCTAAGGGAAAATGGCCACCGTCAGCTACAAACACTGAAGCATGCTGCCAGGATCTTTCCTGCACCCTCTGCATGGGGACACCCAGCCCCCTAAAGATAGGACACAGCAGGGCATTCACCTAGGGGTCTCCTACTCTGGGACCCCTCCAGACTACTAAGGCGGGGGGGGGGGGGGGGGGGGGGCGACGACGACACACTATCCCAGGATCCTTACAGAGTGGGGATAGCGGGGGGAAACCCCAAGGGTCTCTGCTGCATTCTCTGCCCTGGGACCCCCACCAGACTCTAGGTCTAGACAGGGGGGAATGGGAGCGAGGGGGGGGGGGGGAGCCCAGCTAAGTGAGGGATTTAAGCATGGGAAGAGGGAACCTGTAGGCAGGTCTGACCATCCCTGGAGATTACTCACGTCAACCACAAAGAAAACCACCAAAAGGGGAGACTGTACTTACCATTCCATGGTGCGGGTAACGCTCTAGACAGAACTCCTCACCACCGAAGTAAGGGAACTGTAAGCCAAGGGACCGCTGCGACTCAGACCCCAGCCCAGTCGCATGCAACCCTACGTTTAACTCGCGGGCCAGCCTCTGATCATGAGGCTACATCGCAGCCGACCTAGCTCGTAGCTGACTGGGCCACTGGATCTAGATTATCCAGCCCGTCGCCCAGCCTGGCAGTTGATTGTAGATCTCCCGAGAGAAAAACAAAAAAGATGTAGGGAAGGAGAAAATTGTTAATACCAAAGATCCCAGCCGGGAGCCTAGGTCCTTACTCCTGACTAGACAGATTAAAACTGTTTACCTAGAGCATAGAGGGGGGATTATATATCAGCTGGGGACAGCCCATAGGCATAACCAGGTGTTTCTTGTTCTGCCTAGTCCTACTCCTGGAGGAGGCAATATAACCTGCTAGTTATGGTTTATGGAGCGCTGTATCCGTCGATGAACGTGAAATTCTATTTTGTAAACCCTTTGACTAAGTCTATGACGTCTGGAATCCAGACTGGCCCAAAATACAATAGATATCACCTCACTCCTTGGAGTGTGAGCACCTCTTCATTGCGAGGAGGACTTCTGGGTAGGCTTGGTGTACTTAATGGGCCACAGTTTATGGCAAAAGAAAGTTTTGAAGTGGATGCCAAGGGAGAGTGACTGGGCCCTATTTGCTGAGCAGACGTATTAGCTGCAGGAGTTGGAGGCTTTTTTTGGTGGAAGAAGCACCTTCTACCAGTAACTTTCTGGATGAATTTATCAAGGAATTCCTCAGACATTCCCTGTCAAAAGGCATGCTTTTAACCAAAAAAATCCTGCATTTGTGCACAGAGATAAGAGACATTCTAGAGACTTGATGAATTACATTCTCTAGCGCGTCCACACAAGGCTTTTTCATAGAACATATCTCAGCAAAACCTTGAGGGGAATGAATACCTTTCAGAATGAGGTCAATGCTCATATGATCCAATCAATTTGTGTGTAGCTAGTAAAGGTTTTTTTTTTTTTTTTAATTTTATTTTACCTGCCTCTAAGTGCCCTTAAGGCCCGTACACACTTGACGGAAATCGGACGAAATATCCTCCGATTTTTCTCTCTCTTGCTCAGCGTTCATAACCGTTTTTAGTTGACAGTGCATAAATGTTCACGAAATTTCGCGTCCGATTTTTTATTTTTTTTTGGGACATTTGTTCCTAGACTTCCGAGTTGTCAGCAACTTCAGATCATGCGCGGTCTTTCGTATCTGATTTTTCGCGGATGTACTGCATACACATTAAACGAAAATTAGTCGTCTGGGGACAGACGATAACAAATTTTGGTGTTTGTCCCTCGTTTTTTTTTTTTCGTTGAAAATGTCCGCATCGGCTGCTGAAAGTTTTGTACACACTAGCCGAAAATTGTATGATTTTACCTCGGATGGGAATTTTCGGCAGATTTTCTACTAGTGTGTACCCCACTCTAAGGCCTTGGTTTGGGCAATGGAGACTCAGGTGCTGCCAAGCAAAGACTGGGCTTCCACTACAAAATCTGCATCCCCTTTTCTTTCCTCCATTTCCTCCTCAAACAGGTTAGGAGATTCCACCTCTGATCCACAAACAGAGTCAGAGGGTGAGAGGAAATGTAGCATTTTTCGGTTTCTGATTTTTCAGGTAACTGTACTCTTTTAAAAATAATTTTACTGTTGGATTTTCTGTTTACATTTTGCTTTCAATGGGGAATCCCCTGCTGACAGCAAGGATGAGTCATGGTTGTTCGGATGCAGGCAGGTGCTGCCTCCTTAACAGCCAGCAGCCCCTGAGCTGAACTCACTGCTAAATGTTTCAGTTCCTGCTGCAGTTGGTCTGCGGTAAAATAACGTGTTTAAAAAAAACACATTAACCTCCCTGGCAGTCGGATTATGTCCAGATTTCTGTGCTAAAAGCGGTACATTGTTTTGCATAGAAATCAGTTTTACATTTTAAAACTCACTTTCCCCTGTGATCCCCCACTGTCCTTCCGCTGTGTGCTCGGCCGATGCCAGCACCTGTCTTCCGGTTCCCTTCCCTGCGAGAGTTGCGACGCAGGAGGGTGGAACCGGCGGAAAATGCAAAAGTGTAAATACACTAAATTACATAATACAAAGCTGTGATCCTAACGGATTACACTGTATCATGCCCTTTCACCTGGTGACTTTTCCAGGTCTTTGTGCCTGGAAAATTGAGAACGACCATGGCGTCCAAAAAGCATTCTTTTTCTGCAAAAGCGCTTTTAGACGAACTGGAAAACAGTGACAGCGAAACTGAGTTACTTGAAGAACTGAGCGATAGCGATTCTTGGGAAAATTCGTCATCAGGTACAGAAAGTGACGACAGCGACGATTCGGATTTCTCTTTCTGGCACATAGCTCCTTTGGAAATTCTGAAGAAACATTTGATATACTTCCCAAATTCCACAAGCTATGTGCCAGAAGGAGACATCCGAATCTTCTGTCATCACCTTCCGTACCGGATGACGCGTTTTCCTACAAATCGCCATCGCTCAGTTCTTCAAGTAACTCAGTTTCGCTGTTTTCCAGTTCGTCTAAAAGCGTTTTTTGTGCAAAAAAAAAAAAAAACAAAAAAAAAAACGCTTTTTGGACGCCATGGTCATTCAAAATTTTCCAGCCACAAAGCACTGGAAAAGCACAGGCAGGGCACTGGAAAAGTCACTAGGTGCAATCCTGTGCTGAAATGGCATGATACAGTGTAATCCGTTAGGATCACAGCTTTGTATCATGTCATTTGGTGATTTTACATTTCTGAATTTGCCGCCGGTTCCAGCCCCCTGCATCGCAACGCTCGCAGGGAGGGAACCGGAAGGCAAACGCCGGCAATCGGCTGTGCACAGAGCGGGGAGAGACTGAGGATGCCGGGGAGGACAGTGGGGGAGCCCAGGGAAGGGGAGTAACATTGTGGGGTAATCCCGAGTGTGGCTCGGGGGTTACCACTTTTGGTACTGAAAGTAAACCCAGAACCACACTGGGGAATACCGCCAGGGAGGTTAAATACCACAAAATAAAAAGTAACTCATTTGATTTTTTAACATGCATTTTTTGTAAATTGCATGTTCCTGAGTTAAATACCCCATCTGTTATTTTAACGGAAATAAAAATCATGCTAAATTTAATTCCTAGTGAATTGAGCCCAGTATTCATTCAAAAGCGAGTGACTAGACCACTAGAGTTAACAAATGTTTTTATTAGCGAATTGACAGGTTTATGCGAGGTTTCCATTATCCAACGCATTATTTGGATTAAATCTCACATGACTCAAATATCGCATGCAATATTGTTTTGCGATTGTCCCCCCCAGTTATTGAATGTTAAAAGAGAAAGGCATTAGTATGCGGGGAAGCAGAAAAGGTAAGATTGTGGTGCCCCTGTTCAACTTTCTTCAAACCCTCTCTGTCTGTGCACACAAAGCCAAAACAGGACCGACCAAGGTAAAACACTGAGCTCATGATTCAGACTATAACAGAATACGATAATGTGAAAGAAAACTAATGACAAATATATACATCAACCATGTTTTCCTAGAGATCAATAAAAATGACCATGGCAATAGCAAGATCTGCTTTTGCCAAAGCTCTTTACACTACACCCACTATTGTTGCTCACCTCCATGTGATGTTTTCTCTTTTTCTTCATCTTCAGCAATCATTTCTGCCATCTGGAGAATGTCTGCCTCAAAGGGATCTGATGGAACTTTTTCTTTGAGGTCTGCAATTGCATCT